>NC_084615.1:9208647-9338647 GCF_033978795.1 Nerophis ophidion
CTGTTAGTTGTGTTCTTTTCTTGCTCTGTGCTGACTTGTTTCATGCCTTACCTTACTTTTGTGCTTCATGCCATGCCAAGTAAGTTTTGTTTGATTTATCTTCATAGTCTGTTTATGCGTTAGTTTTGTTCCTTAGCCCAAGTTGTGCCTCCGCTGTGAGCGCTTTTTGTTTGTATCTTTTTTTTTGTTAAAATTAAATCATGTTTTTACCTAAACGCCACGTCCCGAGTAGTCCGTCTGCCCTCATCTTGACACCTTTTTGTATGATGCAGCTGAGTAGGACTGTCAAATGACTAAAGCATAAGAGTGCAAGTTCTCAAACTTTTTTCACCAAGTACCACCTTGGACAAACACCTGGCTCTCCAAGTACCACCATAATGCCCAGCATGGAAATAGAGTAGCGTAGTAGGCCTAAGGGGGTGTCAAACCTGTTTTCACTGAGGGCCACTTCACAGTTATGGCTGCCCTAAGAGGGGCTGCTTGTAACCGTGCCGAATGTATCAATTTAATGTGTATGGATTCACCTCATGATATTAATATACAATTGCCTATGCATTTGAGTAGAGATGTCCGATAATGGCTTTTTTGCCGATATTCCGATATTGTCCAACTCTTAATTACCGATTCCGATATCAACTGATACCGATATAAGCAGTCGTGGAATTCACACTATAATATGCTTAATTTTGTTGTGATGCCCCGTTGGATGCATTAAACAATGTAACAAGGTTTTTCAAAATAAATCAACTCAAGTTATGGAAAAAAAATGCCAACATGGCACTGCTATATTTATTATTGAAGTCACAAAGTGCATTTTTTTTTTAACATGCCTCAAAACAGCAGCTTGGAATTTGGGACATGCTCTCCCTGAGAGAGCATAAGGAGGTTGAGGTGGCGGGGGGTGTATATTGTAGCGTCCCGGAAGAGTTGGTGCTGCAAGGGGTTCTGGGTATTTCTTCTGTTGTGTTTATGTTGTGTGACGGTGCGGATGTTCTCCCGAAATGTGTTTTGTCATTCTTGTTTGGTGTGGGTTCACAGTGTGGCGCATATTTGTAACAGTGTTAAAGTTGTTTACTACGGCCACCCTCAGTGTGACCTGTATGGCTGTTGATCAAGTATGCATTGCATTCACTCGTGTGTGTGTAAAGCAGTAGATATTATGTGACTAAGCCGGCACGCAAAGGCAGTACCTTTTAAGGTTTATTGGCGCTCTGTACTTACTTCTCCCTACGTCCGCGTACCACTCCATACAGCGGCGTTTTAAAAAGTTATAAATATTACTTTTTGTAACCGATACCGATAATTTCCGATATTACATTTTAAAGCATTTATCGGTCGATGATATCGGCATTTCGATATTATCGGAAATCTCTACATTTTATTGTCATAATTTTTACATACACTGTAAAAAACATAATTTTGCAGGGAAAACTAGCAGTTCAGTCAGATTCAGAAGTACTTCAAAGGGAAATTAGATTTTCACCACAATCCCGTTCAAGATCAGACAAACATTACAGGGAGACAGAAAAAGGATTGCTGACGGGTCTGCCAACTTCCGGCGCCCCTTACAAAAAAAAAATTAAGAACCAGGTAAACGTTGGGCAAGGGCAGAGAAAAAAAAAATTCAGTCAAATGTTGGACTCCAAGAAGGGGGTCCAGACTAAGGCCAAGAAGAAAAACTTAAATAGCCATAACACACATAAACAAGTTACATAGAACCAACAAAACTTGCAACAGAGTGAAGAGAGTGGGAGGTCGGCTGTTGTATAAGCGCGAGTCAGCCACCCATCGCCCCTAAGGGATTCAAGTGTCAAAAGCATAGGATGGGGGGGTATGTGTGTCACCACAATTTTACCGTAAAATTGATGATTATTTTCACTGCATATTTATGTGAATGGAAAAACAGGAAAATTGTGACAACTAAGCTGTCATTTTCTTTACCAGTGTGAATGTGAGTGTGAATGTTGTCTGTCTATCTGTGTTGGTTGGCCCTGCGATGAGGTGGCGACTTGTCCAGGGTGTACCCCGCCTTCCGCCCGATTGTAGCTGAGATAGGCGCCAGCGCCCCCCGCAACCCCGAAAGGGAATAAGCGGTAGAAAATGGATGGATGGATAAAACATATTGTCATTTGTTCAGTGTTGAATTTGATGGTTAACTTGCTTTAAAATCACAGGTCCAGCAAGTATTTATTATTTTTGTTCAACCAACAAAGTTTGAAATATATGATAGTGTAATATTCTTTGTGTTGTTAGATATGCAATTCCATGCAAACATGTATATAACGTAATTTATTGATTCATGTTATTTAAAGGCTTTCGTGGGCCACGTTAAATGATGTGGTGGGCCAGATATGGCCCCCGGGCCTTGTGTGTGACAACTGTGGCCTAAGTATTCATTAAAAACAAGGCATGTTTTATTTAATTAACAAGTATATATTTAATATAATTGGCCACCTTATGGTTACACACAGTTGGAACAGTAACACTGTGTTTAAATATTTAATTCAGTGACTATTTGGCGTACCACTCGTACCTCCGTTTTAGAACCACTGCATTAGATGAATCAAGGGGTTGCTGTGGAACAATTTGACATATTTTGACAGATAAGTTATTACTTTTTCATCAATATTAATGGTCTTTCAATCGAGAGACTCAATAAAGGAGGGGATACATATGCATTTACGTGTTCATTACACACCTTTAACATCATCCATCCATTTTCTACCGCTTGTCCCTATCAAAGTGAACATGTTCATGCTAACCTGTTGATTTGGCGTGGAACATTCATCACTTTAATGTGGTTCTGTTAGTCCTTCTGTGTTACTGATGTGCTATTTTAAGATGAGACGAACACTCCCTCATGCAGAGTGTGTATAATAATTCATGTTGGTCCACTGCTTCGTCTCTTTTATACTCAAATGTCTTGTGGAGAGGCTACGTGATGTTTCATGTGGACTTGTTTGGTTCAGCAGCTAGTCACTCCCAGATCAATCGCATTACGGTAACACTATTTGAACCATACTTGCCAACCTTGAGACCTCCGATTTTGGGAGGGGGGAGGTGGTGTGTGTGTGGGGGGGGGGGGGGTTAAGAGGGGAGTATATTTACAGCTCAAATTTACCAAGTCAAATATTTCATATATACATATATATAAGAGAAATACTTGAATTTCAGTGTTGAGTTAAGGGTTTAATTGTCCATCCTTGTTCTATTCTCTGTCACTATTTTTCTAACCATGCTGAACACCCTCTCTGATGACGCATTGCTGTGTGGCACGCACAAAATTGCTTTGATCAAATGCACTAGAGTCTGGAATCTTCCACCTCTCCCTAGCATGGCACAAAACGTACAGTAAATAGCAGTATTGTCCTGTTTAAGAGTGCCACGACATTGCTGTTTACGGTGGACAAACTGCTTTACGGTAGACGAAAACGTGACTGCTGTTGTTGTGTGTTGTTACCGAGCTGGGAGGACGTTAAAGGGGAACATTATCACCAAACCTATGCAAGCGTCAATATATACCTTGATGTTGCAGAAAAAAGACCATGTATTTTTTTAACCGATTTCCGAACTCTAAATGGGTGAATTTTGGCAAATTAAACGCCTTTCTGTTTATCGGTCTTGTAGCGATGACGTCAGAACGTGACGTCACCGAGGTAACACACCCGCCCTTTTCATTTTCACATTACAAACACCGGGTCTCAGCTCTGTTATTTTCCGTTTTTTCTACTTTTTTTTGGAACTTTGCAGTGTGTTGTCGGAGGGTGTAACAACACTAACAGGGAGCGATTCAAGTTGCACCACTGGCAAGAAATCTTCCGCCAGACCCCCATTGAATGTACCAAAGTGTCTTCACATTTGACCGGCGATGCTAAGACAGACATGGCACAGATATGTATGGATAACCTGCAGATGCATTTGCAACGATTAAGTCAACAAAATCACAAAGGTGAGTTTTGTTGATGTTGTTGACTTATGTGCTAATCAGACATATTTGGTCGCAGCATGACTGCCAGCTAATTGATGCTAACATGCTACGCTAATCGATGCTAACATGCTATTTACGCTAGCTGTATGTACATTTGAAACTAGATACCCACATTTAATGCAAAACAAACACTTACCAATCGACGGACTTAAGTTGCTCCAGTGTCACAAGATGCGAAAGTCCTGATCGTTTGGTCCGCACATTTTACCGGCGATGCTAATAAGGCAGCCATGCTATTGGCCACTTCATTAGTTACACCCACGCTATGGCCGAATAGCGTCATTAGCTATTCGCTCAATAGCTTCAGTTTCTTCTTCAATTTCGTTTTCGCTATCTGCCTCCATACTCCGACCATCTGTTTCAATACATGCGTAATCTGTTGAATCGCTTAAGCCGCTGAAATCCGAGTCTGAATCCGAGCTAATGTCGCTATATCTTGCTGTGGTAACCGCCATGTTGTTTGTATTGGCAGCACTGTATGACGTCACAGGGAAATGGACAGTCGCATCGCAAATAGCGAAAATCAAGAACTTTAAAGTTTTTTTTAGGGATATTCCGGGAGGTGTAAAATTTTGAAAAAAAAACTTCGAAAAATAAAACAAGCCACTGGGAACTGATTTTTATTGTTTTTAACCCTTTTGAAATTGTGATAATGTTCCCCTTTAATGAAACTGCCTAACAATAAACCCACATAAGAAACCAAGAACTCGCCCTCGATCATTCTACAGTTATAACGTCATTGGGCAGACACGCTGTTTATATTGTGGGAAAGCGGACGTGAAAACAGGCTGTCGACACGTCACTCAGGTCCGCAAGGAGCTGGAGGGGGCGTGGTCTCCAGCGCCGCCTGAATCTCGGGAGATTTTCGTGAGAAAATTTGTCCCGGGAGGTTTTCGGGAGAGGCGCTGAATTTCGGGAGTCTCCCAGAAAATCCGAGAGGGTTGGCAAGTATGATTTGGACAAACTTCCTCAAATGCATTGCCACAGATTTTTCAAGGATTAAGTCATTATGTGTTGCAAATGTGTTAATTAGATAAAATGTTTATTCAGATTGGTTTCGACACAAATTTTGAAAGCCCTAATTTTGGTATGATTTATTTTGTACTGTATTTTCCGGATCATTGGGCGCACCGGATTCTAAGGCGCACTGCCGATAAGCGGGTCTCGTCAGGTCTATTTTCGTGCACCAGTCGCAATAAAGGAGTCATTATGATTTTTTTCTAAATGTAAAACACTATCTTGTGGTCTACATAGCATGTAATGGTGGTTCTTTGGTCAGAATGTTTTACAGATCATCTTTAAGTCGCTTTTTGTGGGTGGTCTTATTTACGTGGCTCACCTTCGACAGCGTCTTCTCCCAGTCATCTTTGTTGTAGCGGTGTAGCGTGCAAGGACGGTAATGTTCTATATTCTCAATGGAATATATTAGGGCTGGGCGATATGGCCTTTTTTTTTAATATCTCGATATTTTTAGACCATATCGCGATACACGATATATATCGCGATATTTTGCCTTAGCCTTGAATGAACACTTGATGCATATAATCACAGCAGTATGATGATTCTATGGGTCTACATTAAAACATTCTTCTTCATACTGCATTAATATATGCTTATTTTAAACTTTCATGCAGAGAAGGAAATCACAACTAAGTCAATTTCGCAGAACTTTATTTATTAAAGTTATTAGCAGGTGACTTTTCAAATGATGCTACATATTAGCGGTAATGCTACTTTTGGTAGCAACGCTTGTTCCCCACACTTGACAAATTCAAGTTGTCTATTCGACATCTTCCCGCTTGAAGCCAAACCACCGGGAGGCGATAGACCCCCTGCTGTTTTTCTTGGGAATTCATTTTTCCTTCATTCGCACGACTTCGTTAGCATCACAGCTAACGTTACCCAGTCTGCTTCCTCTCTGCTGGGCGAGGGCGCATATGTATGTGACGTATGACGTGACAATATGTGACGTATGTAAGAAGGTGCGCTTGCTGTCTGCAAGAAGGAGACACAAGAAGGAGTGGGAAGAGCCTGTAGTGAAATGCCTGCAGCTAAAAGCAACTGCGTGAGAACCTGTACTCGAATATCACAATATAGTCATTTTCTATATCGCACAGAGACAAACCCGCGATATATCGCCCAGCCCTAAATATATAAAGTTTTGGTGTTGTTTACTGCCATCATAATGCAGTCTAATCGTATCTCATATGTGTGACTGCCATCTACTGGTCACACTTATCACTACAACATGTACTAAAAAAAACTGCTTCAAGGTCAGTAAGCACCACCAGAATTATGCCGTACATTAGGCGCACCGGGTTTTAAGGCGCACTGTCCATTTTTGAGAAAATGAAAGGATTAATTGCGCCTTCATAGTGGGAAAAATACGGTAAATGTTTATTCAGATTTATTTTGACAGCTTTAATTTTGCTATGATTTATTTCATATTTATTCATATTGTTTGTTCATGATTTTTTGTATACCATATTTCATTGAATTGCCGCCAGGGCGCTAATTAATTTAAAACCTCTTCTCACTCCGGCGCTTACCAAAGGCATGTGGTAAAGGCAAGCATGCGCTAATTATTTTAAAACCTCTTCTCACTCCGGCGCTTACCAAAGGCATGTGGTAAATTTAGGCCTGCACTTATAAATTTGAGTGTGATGTAAGGATGCCATCATGAAAATCACATTTAATTAAAAAAAACATTATTATGGTCTTACCTTTACTTATAAATGAAGTCAAAGGCATCAATAACTTGTTTATAGAAGTCTTCCTTATCTTTCTTCAGTTTTAAAAGTCTCTCTCGATGGAGATCTTCCTTTATTATCTCCTGCTTCGATTGAAAGTCCAGTTTAGGAAACTGTTTTATTTTAGATATGTAATCCTCCATGTTAAAACTGCAAGCGAGAAGAAAAAATAAATGATCGCTGCTCACTCTTGCTGCTTGTTGTCACTTCTTCTGCAGCCGGGTAGTCGCAAGAAGGATCACTAGCGCCCTCTACCACCAGGAGGCGGGAGTCATTTAATGACTCATATTTGACACACGCAGCTACGGTATATTAATAAAACATAGCTGCTTACTGTTCTTTTTAGCATATTCAATAGCTTTTATGCGATTTCAAATAATTGAAATCAGCCTCCTCCATTTTGAAAATGATGACAGGTGAAATGTCACTCGTGACGTGACGAGTTTGACCCGGTGGAAATTTATAGACATACGCTAATAAAAATAATATTTTGCGAAACCTGCATATAGTATGCCGGCGGCAATTCAAGGAATGCACGGTGGTTGGTTGAAAAACACTTGTTTAGAAAACGGGTGGTTGGATCCAACTTAAGTATGATTTGTATTTAATCGTTGATTCTCGCCGCCATAGATCAGTGGAAATTCTGGGCATATGCTAATTATTTGGCAAAACAAGTTTGTCCCGGCGTAAATTCTAGAAAAAATTATATTTTGCGAAACGAGTTTGACCCGGCGTTAATCCTGAGCTGGCGGTAATGCTAAGCATGCGCTAATTATTTTACGAAAAAAGTTTGACCCGGCAGTAATTCTAAGCAGGCACATACTATATACCCGGCGGCAGAGGTGGGTAGTAACGCACTACATTTACTCCGTTACATTTACTTGAGTAACTTTTGGGATAAATTGTACTTCTACGAGTAGTTTTTATGCAACATACTTTTACTTTTACTTGAGTATATTTATAGAGAAGAAACGCTACTTTTACTCCGTTCCATTTATCTACATTCAGCTCGCTACTCGCTACTTTTTGTTTATCGATCTATTAATGTTTGTTTTGGTTAATGACAGAGCTTCAAAGTAGAATCTACACATGCCTGCGTTTCACCAATCACATGTAGTCACTGGTGACGTTGGACCAATCAAACAGAGCCAGGCGGTCACATGACCCGACTTAAACACGTTAAAAAACTTATTGGGGTGTTACCATTTAGTGGTCAATTGTACGGATTATGTACTGTACTGTGCAATCTAATAATAAAAGTTTCAATCAATCAATCAAAAGTGTAATGGAAAAAATACACTTTTTATTTCAACCGTACTTCCCGTCAAAAGCCTAAAGACTGATCGCACAGTTCCTGTCTTCACAATAAAAGCGCCGCTCCATCACGCCTGCGCTAACAATATAAGATTCTCCGAAAGCCAGCGCAAACAAACTACCAAGCTACAGAGTTTGCCGCCAATGTATTTCTTGTGAAGTGTATAAAAACGAATATGGAAGCTGGACAAATAAGATGCAAAAAACCAAATACTTTCATGTGGTATTAGACAGAAAAGAGGAACTTTTTTTCTCCTCCATTTGAAAACCGGGACGTTATCAGCACTACTCTCTGATTCCAATCAATGCAAGTCATCAGAATCAGGTAATACACCAACTTATATTCTTGTCTTCATGAAAGATGGGAATGTTAAACATGCATGTATATTCATTAAAACACCTTTAACATGACAACAAAAACGGCAAAATAAATAAATATAAATTATATACTGTATATATAAATGTATGTATGTATATATATATATGATATGTGTGTATGTATATGTATATATGAGGTAGATCACCTCAACTTGGTCATTTATTAAGTAATTGATTAACGTTGAAAAACTTATTGGGGTGTTACCATTTAGTGGTCAATTGTACGGAATATGTACTGTACTGTGCAATCTACTAATACAAGTTTCAATCAATCAATCAATAAATGCCTACTGAGCCTATGGTGCTCAATTTGCCTTAATTTCTTTTTATTTTAATGTACTATTATTTAATATATAATATTGTTTTAGTTGCTTAAGAGATATTCCTGTCTCTGAGTTTGCTCATTGCTATTTTTATGTTTTTGTGCATTATTTGTTGCCGTAATCATTAAACGAACAGGTTACTCCTCAGTTACTCACTACTTGAGTAGTTTTTTCACAACATACTTTTTACTTTTACTCAAGTAAATATTTGGGTGACTACTCCTTACTTTTACTTGAGTAATAAATCTCTAAAGTAACTGTACTCTTACTTGAGTACAATTTCTGGCTACTCTACCCACCTCTGGATAGTAGTCTGTTTATTTCAATTGTTAGTTTTTCCTTTATTTATCCTTTTTTTCCTCTTATGTCATTTATTTCACCCCATATTTGTTCCCACTACCGCACCTTAAGTTGGAGTCTTTAATCTCGTTATATGCAAATATAATGACAATAAAGTTCATTCTATTCTATTCTATTCTATCTTACGTGTACCGAATGCTGTGGCCGGTCACTTAATGACAACTTTTTTTTTTATTCCCAGTCCTGCGTGTTTGCTCCCTCTCTCCAAAGCCGACCTTTTGTGTTGGCGATATATGCGAGATGACACGCAGCCCCTCATGTGTCATCAATATTTTAAAGCTCATCACACGCTTGCCACCGCCTCTATTTGTGTCGAGGCACATTTGGTTCTTCTGCCACAGCTTGTTTGCCAATGTCAACAGTCGGGATTAATATGCAAAGCCCCTCTGTCGGCCCACTGGGACGGAGCCCTGATCAGCCAGACGTATTGGCTCCATGCCAGGGTGATTGATGGCCTTAACCCCCCCAACTCAAACCTCCCTACCACTCTTATGTACCCTCATTGCTCCTCCATCTTTCCAGCAAACATCATCCATCACACCCGTTCCTCCACACTTGCCGGTTGGGACGTCCATGTCCACTCAGTCTCCCACCAAGCTTGATCATGGCCCGGAAACACCCGCCCTGATTTTTGATTGATTGATTGATACTTTTATTAGTAGATTGCACAGTTCAGTACATATTCCGTACAATTGACCACTAAATGGTAACACCCCAATAAGTTTTTCAACTTGTTTAAGTCGGGGTCCACGTTAATCAATTCATGTTACAAAAATATATACTATCAACATAATACAGTCATCACACAAGTTAATCATCAGAGTATATACATTGAATTATGTACATTATTTACAAGGAGCTTTGGTTGATATCCGTACTTCAGTCATCAACAATTGCATCAACAGAGAAATGTGGACATTGAAACAGTGTAGGTCTTATTTAGTAGGATATGTACAGCCAGCAGAGAACATAGTGAGTTCAGATAGCATAAGAACAAGTATATACATTAGAAGTACATTTGAGTTGTTTATAATCCGGGGAGATGGGATGTGAATGGAGGAGGGTATTAGTAAAGTGTTGAAGTTGTCTGGAGGTGTTGTTTTAGAGCGGTTTCGAAGGAATATAAGAGATGTACTTACTTTTATACCTGTTGGGAGTGCATTCCACATTGATGTGGCATAGAAAGAGAATGAATTAAGACCTTTGTTTGATGGGAATCTGGGTTTAACGTGGTTTGTGGAGCTCCCCCTGGTGTTGTGGTTATGGCGGTCATTTACGTTAAGGAAGTAGTTTGACTTCGGTATCAGGGAGGTGTAGCGGATTTTATAGACTAGGCTCGGTGCAAGTTGTTTTACTCTGTCCTCCACCCTGAGCCAGCCCACTTTGGAGAAGTGGGTTGGAGTGATGTGTGATCTGGGGTGGAGGTCTAAAAGTAACCGGACTAGCTTGTTCTGGGATGTTTGGAGTCTAGATTTGAGGGTTTTGGAGGTGCTGGGGTACCAGGAAGTGCAAGCGTAATCGAAAAAGGGTTGAATGAGAGTTCCCGCTAGAATCTTCAAGGTGCTTTTGTTGGCCAGAAAGGAGATTCTGTAGAGGAATCTCGTTCTTTGGTTGACCTTTTTAAATAACCTTGGTTGCCATTTTATCACAGGAAAGATTGGCCTCTAGAATGGAAACAACGACATCTCCTTTTTGGTGTCACTTCTGCCTCTTTAGCGTCCTTACTAGGGATGCACCGATTAATCGGTAACCGAATATATTCGGCCGAATATGGCAAAAAAAGCCACATTCGGCCTTCGGTGGAGTTAAAAGCAAGGGCGAATAGTGGCGTGTGACGTAAAGACGCAATTTTTGGACGAGGTGACGCAATCAACCAACGTGCAGTGTTAAATTTAAATTGTTTTATACATAGTTAGTTTCCTTCTTTTTATTCTGAAGCTGAAGTACTGTTATTGACAAATCTATTCTGGCCTGGGATATGTTGTGTACCTGTATAAGTGTATGAGGTTACAAGCACACACTTATTGAGATTTAGTGGGGCCTCTGTTTACATTATTAGCCTGTTGTGTAGGCTACCTGTATAAGTGTATGAGGTTACAAGCACACACTTAATTGAGATTTACTTGAGCCTTCTGTTTACATTATTAGCATATCTACTGTGGCCAAGCAGACTTTTGCCAAAAGGACAATAATTCATTTGTTGTGGGTTTATCCACTTTAATGCACTTTATTTATTTTTTTGGAATGCATGTTTTGTTTGAAGGCCTAATATAAATGAAAAACTGTTTGTTTGTTTTTGAAAACGCAAAAGCTACTGGAATATTAAAAAATGTCAATATTCAATAAAAATGTACTTTATTTGAAAAACATGTCTAAAAATGTATTCTAGGCTATTTATGCAATATAAAAAAGTTGTGAAAAACTGCATTTATTATTCGGTATTTGGTATTCGGCCTTCGGCCAAGCGCTCAAGTTTTATTCGGTTTCGGCTTCGGCCACAAATTTTCATTTCGGTGCATCCCTAGTCCTTACCTTAACTTGTTTCGACACAACTGGCTTTAATCCACATCGTACTGACGGATTAGTCCTTGTGTTCCACCTAGAGATCTCCTCCCCCATTCCTCCAGCCAATAAATCTCCTGGCTCTTCATGACTGGGAAGGTCTGCGATTAGAGGTGATGCCACCATCTGCAGTTCCATTCAGCGAAAATTGCGGGGACTTTTACGGGATCTCACCGATCTGTGATAATGGGGGGCAGTGGAGCGAACACAAACTGTTTATTCCGTCCTTCCGGAGGAGCAGAAGCATATAAATTTGGTCCTGCTATTCGAGAAACTCAACACCGCGGAACGTTTCCGAGCTTTTTCCGTCCATCAGTACTCACGGGTTGACAGTGATGGGCTTGTTCGAAATGACGGTAAAACAAAATACACGTTTCTGGGCTCAAAACTTACAGTAAAAATTGTACAGCCCTTGTCAGTCACTTAAAATGTATTTCTTTGTAGCTGGTGCATGAAAGTGAGCTGTTGGAATTAACTATAAATAGTCAGAGGTGGGTAGAGTAGCCAGAAATTGTACTCAAGTAAGAATACAGTTACTTTAGAGATGTATTACTCAAGTAAAAGTAAGGAGTAGTCATCCAAATATTTACTTGAGTAAAAGTAAAAAGTATGTTGTGAAAAAACTACTCAAGTACTGAGTAACTGATGAGTAACCTGTTTGTTTAATGATTACGGCAACAAATAATGCACAAAAACATAAAAATAGCAATGAGCAAATTCATAGCCAGAATATCTCTTAAGCAACTAAAACAATAATATGTATTAAATAATAATACATATAATAATAATAAATAATAATAAACTCACTGGATCGGTTCGCAGCCGAGTGTGAAGCGACCGGAATGAGAATCAGCACCTCCAAGTCAGAGTCCATGGTTCTCGCCCGGAAAAGGGTGGAGTGCCATCTCGGGGTTGGGGAGGAGACCCTGCCCCAAGTGGAGGAGTTCAAGTACCTAGGAGTCTTGTTCACAAGTGAGGGAAGAGTGGATCGTGAGATCGACAGGCGGATTGGTGCGGCGTCTTCAGTAATGCGGACGTTGTACCGATCCGTTGTGGTGAAGAAGGAGCTGAGCCGGAAGGCAAAGCTCTCAATTTACCGGTCGATCTACGTTCCCATCCTCACTTATGGTCATGAGCTTTGGGTCATGACCGAAAGGATAAGATCACGGGTACAAGCAGCCGAAATGAGTTTCCTCCGCCGTGTGGCGGGGCTCTCCCTTAGAGATAGGGTGAGAAGCTCTGCCATCCGGGAGGAACTCAAAGTAAAGCCGCTGCTCCTCCACATCGAGAGGAGCCAGATGAGGTGGTTCGGGCATCTGGTCAGGATGCCACCCGAACGCCTCCCTAGGGAGGTGTTTAGGGCACGTCCAACCGGTAGGAAGCCACGGGGAAGACCCAGGACACGTTGGGAAGACTATGTCTACCGGCTGGCCTGGGAACGCCTCGGGATCCCCCGGGAAGAGCTAGACGAAGTGGCTGGGGAGAGGGAAGTCTGGGTTTCCCTGCTTAGGCTGTTGCCCCCGCGACCCGACCTCGGATAAGCGGAGGATGATGATGAAATAATAATACATTGAAATAAAAAAATTAAGGCAAATTGAGCCACAATAACTTAACAGCACCATAGGCTCATTAGGCATTTATTGATTGATTGATTGATTGATTGATTGATTGATTGATTGATTGATTGAAACTTGTATTAGTAGATTGCACAGTACAGTACATATTCCCTACAATTGACCACTAAATGGTAACACCCCAATAAGTTTTTCAACGTTAATCAATTACTTAATAAATGACCAAGTCCAGGTGATCTAGCTCATATATACATATACACACGTATCATATATATATATATATATATATATATATATATATACAGTATATTATTTATAGTTTTTTATTTTGCCGTTTTTGTTGTCATGTTAAAGGTGTTTTAATGAATATACATGCATGTTTAACACATAGATTCCTATCTTTCATGAAGACAAGAATATAAGTTGGTGTATTACCTGATTCTGATGACTCGCATTAATTGGAATCAGACAGTATAGTGCTGATAATGTCCACATTTTCAAATGGAGGAGAAAAAAAGTTCCTCTTTTCTGTCTAATACCACATGAAAGTCGTTGGTTTTTTGGCATCTTATTTGTCCAGCTTCCATATTCGTTTTTATACACTTTACAAGAAATACATTGGCGGCAAACTCCGTAGCTTGCTAGCTTGTTCGCGCTGGCTTTCGGAGACTCTTATTTTGTTAGCGCAGGCGCGATGGAGCGGCACTTTTATTGTGAAGACAGGAACTGTGCGATCAGTCTTTAGGCTTTTGACGGGAAGTACGGTTGAAATAAAAAGTGTCTTTTTTCCTTTACACTTTTGATTGATTGATTGAAACTTCTATTAGTAGATTGCACAGTACAGTACATATTCTGCACAATTGACCACTAAATGGTAACACCCCAATAAGTTTTTCAACTTGTTTATAAGTCGGGTTTTACGTGTGACGGTCACGTGACCGCCTGGCTCTGTTTGATTGGTCCAACGTCACCAGTGACTGCATTTGTTGGTGAAACGCAGGCATGCGTAGTTCCTACTTTGAATGCGTGTCTGACAAAATCAAAACAAACAAAGCGTGCATTAACAGATCGATAAAAAAAAGTAGCGAGTAACGAGCTGATTGTAGATAAATGGAACGGAGTAAAAGTAGTGTTTCTTCTCTATAAATATACTCAAGTAAAAGTAAAAGTATGTTGCATAGAAACTACTCTTAGAAGTACAATTTATCCCAAAAGTTACTCAAGTAGATGTAACGGAGTAAATGTAGCGCGTTACTACCCACCTCTGTAAATATTCGATTGAATTGTTCTGCTCATACTGGGGTGCACACACTTTTTCTGCAGGCCAGACACTTTTCAATGGACCAAGTGGAGGGGATCTACCTCAATCAGATATGTTTTTAATTTATTTATTTATGAAAGAGATGTTTTTGTAAACAAGTTAAAGGTGTTTGCTGATAGTACAAGCACGTTTAACACATATAGATTCCTTTCTTCTATGAAGACAAGAATATGTTGGTATATTACCGGATTCTGATGACTTGCATTGATTGGAATCAGACAGGATGACAACATCCACATTTTCAAATGGAGGAGAAAAAAAGACCTTTCTGTCCAATACCACTTGAAAGTGGTTGCTTTTTCAATCAATCAGTTAATCAATTAATCAATCAATGTTTACTTACACAGCCTGTCACACCTATGGATCTTGTTTTGTCTTGTTATGTTTTTGATTTTGGACAATCAGTCACGTTTTGCACTTCCTGGTTTTGTTTGTTTCCATGCCAACCTCATTAGTTTTATCCTAGTCACGCCCCTGCCCTCAGTCCCGCACCTGTTCCTAATTATCACAGCCACTACTTAAATCATTTTCTTTCTGTCCATCGGTCTGGGATTTTTGCATTCTGCTTCATGACACATTTCTATCACAAACTTCCACGCCTTGCCACGCTGCTAAAACATTTGGACCACGCCACGTAAGATCCATGTATTCTTTCGCCCAAGTGCTGTTTTTTTTGGTTTATTGTTAGCATCTTTTGTTCATTTATAGATAGCCATGCCATTGTGCTGTTTTTGTTAAACGTTTTAGCATATATTATTATCCGCCATCGAGCGTGCTTTTTGTTTTGCCTTTTGTATTTAAATAACGAATAAAAATGTACTTACATTCATGCCTGATTCGTCCCACATCATCCTTGCATCGAGGAAGCACAAACACCCACAGCCCAAGCCTGACACAGCCCTAAATCATGAGTGTCTCTAAGGGCTGTGTCACGCCAAATTTCTTCCCCCCTACAAAAACCTTCCCCCCCATTTACTTCCGGGGTCATGATTAATACAGACGTTTTGTTAACGCTATATTATCAAAATATAACGCTATATTATAAAAATACAGACAATTTGTTAACGCTATATTATAAAAAAAATTTTAAAAACAATTTACAAACACAAGCTATGGCGGTGGCAGAGGGGTTAGTGCGTCTGCCTCACAATACGAAGTTCCTGCAGTCCTGGGTTCAAATCCAGGCTCGGGATCTTTCTGTGTGGAGTTTGCATGTTCTCCCCGTGAATGCGTGGGTTCCCTCCGGGTACTCCGGCTTCCTCCCACCTCCAAAGACATGCACCTGATTGATTGATTGGCAACACTAAATGGTCCCTAGTGTGTGAATGTGAGTGTGAATGTTGTCTGTCTATCTGTGTTGGCCCTGCGATGAGGTGGCGACTTGTCCAGGGTGAACCCCGCCTTCCGCCCGATTGTAGCTGAGATAGGCGCAAGCGCCCCCCGCGACCCCAAAAGGGAATAAGCGGTAGAAAATAGATGGTTGGATGGATATGGGATGACGCATTTACTTCCAGGGTCACGTTTCTTCTTATGTCATCCCATAGCTTGTGTTTGTAAATTGTTTTTAAAAATTTTTTATAATATAGCGTTAACAAAACGTCTGTATTAATCATGACCCCGGAAGTAAATGGGGCGGGGGGGAGGAATTTGTAGGGAGAACAAATTTGGCGTGACAGCTGCACAAGCCACAACAACATCCTCGGCTCAGATCCCACATCAGGGCAAGGAAAAACTCAACCCATTGGGACAATGAGAAACCTTGGAAGGGACCGCAGATGGATCGGTTTGCAGCCGAGTGTGAAGCGACCGGAATGAGAATCAGCACCTCCAAGTCCGAGTCCATGGTTCTCGGCCGGAAAAGGGTGGAGTGCCATCTCCGGGTTGGGGAGGAACCCCTGCTCCAAGTGGAGGAGTTCAAGTACCTGGGAGTCTTGTTCACGAGTGGGGGAAGAGTGGAGCGTGAGATCGACAGGCGGATCGGTGCGGCGTCTTCAGTAATGCGGACGTTGTATCGATCCGTTGTGGTGAAGAAGGAGCTGAGCCGGAAGGCAAAGCTCTCAGTTTACCGGTCGATCTACGTTCCCATCCTCACCTATGGTCATGAGCTTTGGGTCATGACCGAAAGGATAAGATCACGGGTACAAGCGGCCGAAATGAGTTTCCTCCGCCGTGTGGCGGGGCTCTCCCTTAGGGTGAGAAGCTCTGCCGTCCGGGAGGAACTCAAAGTAAAGACGCTGCTCCTCCACATCGAGAGGAGCCAGATGAGGTGGTTTGGGCATCTGGTCAGGATGCCACCCGACCGCCTCCCTAGGGAGGTGTTTAGGGCACGTCCAACCGGTAGGAGGCCACGGGGAAGACACAGGACACGTTGGGAAGACTATGTCTCTCGGCTGGCCTGGGAACGCCTCCACATTTGACCGGCGATGCTAAGGCAGACATGGCACAGAGATGTATGGATAACCTGTAGATGCTTTTGCAACGATAGTCAACGAAATCAAAAAGGTGAGTTTTGTCGATTTTGACTGCCAGCTAATCGACGCTAATATGCTACGCTAATCGATGCTATTTACCGGCGGGGCTAAAGTAGACATGGTACAGAGATGTATAGATAACCTGTAGATGCATTTGCAACTACATTACGTTTCCTTCCACCCACATTTAATGCGAAACAAACACTTACCAATCGACGGATTTAAGTTGCTCCAGTGTCAAAAGATGCGAAAGTCCTGATCGTTTGGTCTGGCGATGCTAACGCAGCTATTCGGCCATGCTATGGCTTTGAATAGCGTCAATAGCTATTCGCTCAATAGCTTCAGTTTCTTCTTCAATACTTTCATACTCCAACCATCTGTTTCAATACATGCGTAATCTGTTGAATCGCTTAAATCGCTGAAATCCGAGTTTGAATCCGAGCTAATGTCGCTATATCTTGCTGTGGTATTCCCATTGTTTGTTTACATTGGCAGCACTGTGTGACGTCACAGGGAAATGGCCAGTGTCTTCGCAGAGAGACGAAAATAAGGCACTTTAAAGCTTTATTTAGGGATATTCCGAGACCGGTAAAATTTTTGAAAAAAACTTCAAATAATACAACAAGCCACTGGGAACTGATTTTTATTGTTTTTAACCCTTTTGAAATTGTGATAATGTTCCCCTTTAAACAAGCTAGTGTCCAATGTGGGCAGAACTGTTTCTGTTGTTAAAAGATGTGCCCATTTTATGACTGAGTCTTTAATCAAACACGTTTTTTACAGTCATTGGTGTTGTCTCATCTCCAGCATTGACTTAGTTATGCTCTCCAAAGAAACATTCAAAAGCAATTTATGCCAAATAAGGTTGCCCGATTGTCATTGAAGTGCCCACTTTGGAGTAATATTGACAGTATGCAGCACAATCTATCATAGTTATGTTAAGTGCTGACTATAAAACCTGCTGATATTTATAAGAATGGGACCAAAGGCTGGGCAATGTGGCCTTTTTTAATATCTCAATATTTTTAGGCCATGTCACAATACACCATATATCTCCATATTTAGCCTCAGCCTTGAATGAACAGCAGTATGATGATTCTATGTGTCTACATTCAAACATTCTTCTTCATACTGCATTAATATATGCTACTTTTAAACTTTCATGCAGAGAGGGAAATCACAACTAAGTCAATTGACCAAAAGTGTATTTATCCATCCATCCATCCATCTTCTTCCGCTTATCCGAGGTCGGGTTGCGGGGGCAACAGCCTAAGCAGGGAAACCCAGACTTCCCTCTCCCCAGCCTACTTTGTCTAGCTCTTCCCGGGGGATCCCGAGGCGTTCCCAGGCCAGCCGGGAGACATAGTCTTCCCAACGTGTCCTGGGTCTTCCTTGTGGCCTCCTACCGGTTGGACGTGCCCTAAACACCTCCCTAGGGAGGCGTTCGGGTGGCATCCTGACCAAATGCCCGAACCACCTCATCTGGCTCCTCCCGATGTGAAGGAGCAGCGGCTTTACTTTGAGTTCCTCCCGGATGGCAGAGCTTCTCACCCTATCTCTAAGGGAGAGACCCGCCACCCGGCGGAGGAAACTCATTTCGGCCGCTGGTACCCGTGATCTTATCCTTTCGTTCATGACCCAAAGCTCATGACCATAGGTGAGAATGGGAACGTAGATCGACCGGTAAATTGAGAGCTTTGCCTTCCGGCTCAGCTCCTTCTTCACCACAACGGATCGGTACAACGTCCGCATTACTGAAGACGCCGCACCGATCCGCCTGTCGATCTCACGATCCACTCTTCCCCCACTCTTGAACAAGATTCCTAGGTACTTGAACTCCTCCACTTGGGGCAGGGGCTCCTCCCCAACCCGGAGATGGCATTCCACCCTTTTCCGGGCGAGAACCATCGACTCGGACTTGGAGGTGCTGATTCTCATTCCGGTCGCTTCACACTCGGCTGCGAACCGATCCAGCGAGAGCTGAAGATCCCGGTCAGATGAAGCCATCTGGACCACATCATCTGCAGAAAGCAGAGACCTAATCCTGCGGTCACCAAACCAGAACCCCTCAACGCCTTGACTGCGCCTAGAAATTCTGTCCATAAAAGTTATGAACCGAATCGGTGACAAAGGGCAGCCTTAGCGGAGTCCAAATTAAACAGTTATTAAGCAGTGGCACAAACATTCATGTCATTTCAAAAGAGAAAGTGCAAGATTGTCAGAGACATTTTAAAACAAGCTATTAGTGCACTTTTGTGCATGATGTCACTAAGATGACTTATCAAAACAACACTAAATTAAAGTGCACTTTTTGTACAGAACGCCACTACAATAGTTTAAAACAAATAAAGTGCACTTTTGTGCATGATGTCACACAAGATATTTCAATAAGTGTCAAATAAAAATGAGCTGCATAATAGGAAATCAAATAGTGTATGTCCTTCTCTATGTGGTAGGTTCCTGCCGACATTATCTACTTCTGTTGTTGACTATTTTTGTCGTACCGTGTTGATGTGGAAATGGTTGCTTTGGCATTTTGTGGTGTGGCACCGAACTGAGTTGTTGACATGCAGAGTTTCAAGCACTCTTCATTCTCTAACACAGGGGTCGGGAATCTTTTTGGCTGAGAGAGCCATGAAAGCCAAATATTTCACAATGTATTTCCGTAAGAGCCATAAAACATTTTTCAACACTGAATACCACCAAATTTGTGCATTTTTAAGTATGACCAACATTTGTAGAGTATAATAAGTCTCTTATTCTTTTTAACAACATTGCTATTATAAAAGTTAACCAATAATACATATAATACTTCTTACCATTAATGCGACATCTTGAACAGGTGCGGTAGAAAACGGATGGTTGGATTAAAATGCATGAGAATGTTTTATAATTTGAACGTTATTTTTGATACTGTGATTACCAGCGGAATTATTTATTACTTATCGTGTTAAGCAATGTCAGCTAAGATTTATCTGAGAGCCATATGGAGTCATCTGGCTCTAGAGCCATAGGTTCCCTACCCGTGGTTTAAGCATTAGACACCTTTTTACCTGCACCCTGCCTCCCGCGGTTTCCCACATCTACAGAGCAATTAGCTACCGACTGCCACCTACTGATATGGAAGAGTATTACACGGTTACTCGGCATAGCTCGTTTGGTAGAGTGGCCGTGCTAGCAACCTGAGGGTTCCAGGTTCGATTCCCGCTTGCGCCATCCTAGTCATTGCCGTTGTGTCCTTGGGCAAGACACTTTACACACCTGTCCCCAGTGCCACCCACACTGGTTTAAATGTAACTTAGATATTGGGTCCACTTTGTAAAGCGCTTTGAGTCACTAGAGAAAAGCGCTATATAAATATAATTATCTGAGAGCCATATGCAGTCATCAAAAGAGCCACATCTGGCTCTAGAGCCATAGGTTCCCTACCCCTGCTCTAACAGGTGACTTTTCAAATGATGCTACATTAGCAGTAATGCTACTTTTTGTAGCAACGCTTTTGCCGCACACTTGACAAATTACGGTTGTCTGTTGGACATATTCCCACTTGAATCCAAACCACCGCCGGACGATGGACCCCCTGCTGTTTTTCTTGGGAATTAATTCTTCCTTCATTTGTTACCAGATTCGCACCTTCTTTCTCGCACCACAGCTAACATTACCCATGCCGCTACCTCTCTGCTCCGCGAGGGCGTATACGTATGTGACGTATGTAAGCAGGTGCGCTTGCTGTCTGTGAGAAGGAGATCACCCCCTGGGAGGTGAGGGGAGCAGTGGGCTGCAGCGGTGGCAGCGCCCGGGAATCATTTTTGGTCACTTTTGTAGTGTACAATTTGATATCCAGAGTCGGGACCCAGGATGGACCGCTCGCCTGTGTATCGGTTAGGGACATCTCTACGCTGCTGATCCGACTCCGCTTGGGATGGTTTCCTGTGGACGGGACTCTCGCTGCTGTCTTGGATCCGCTTTGAACTGAACTCTCGCGGCTGTTATGGAGCCATTATGGATTGAACTTTCACAGTATCATGTTAGACCCGCTCGACATCCATTGCTTTCGGTCCCCTAGGGAGGGGGGGTTGCCCACATATGGCCTGGTCCTCTCCAAGGTTTCTCATAGTCATCATTGTCACTGGCGTCCCACTGGGTGTGAGTTCTCCTTGCCCTTATGTGGGTTCTTCCAAGGATGTCCTTTGAGACATTTGGGATTTAGGGCTATATAAATAAACATTGATTGATTGATTGATTGATGGATAATTTGCTTTGCAAAGTTAAGCAGATATTTAAGTATTTATTTGAATTTTTAATTAAATAAAAGTTAGATCATTTCATATTTGTTGAAATATTGGATTTTTTTCCCCATGTCAAAACGGAAAAAAACAACTATTAAATTTTGTAAGAAAATAAGAAAGTATAAGGTATTTTATTGACGTAAATTATTTTGGGGGCGGTATAGCTCGGTTGGTAGAGCGGCCGTGCCAGCAACTTGAGGGTTGCAGGTTCGATCCCCGCTTCCGCCGTCCTAGTCACTGCCGTTGTGTCCTTGGGCAAGACACTTTACCCACCTGCTCCCAGTGCCACCCACACTGCTTTAAATGTAACTTAGATATTGGGTTTCACAATATAAAGCGCTTTGAGTCACTAGAGAAAAGTGCCATATAAACATAATTCACTTCACTACCATCTTTGTCACGTCTGTTGTGTCCTTGAGCAAGACCCTTCACCCTTGCTCCTGATGGGTCCTGATTAGGGCCTTGCTGTCATGTCTGTGTGATCATGTTTTGTTTTAGTCATGTTCGGTTTTGCTTTTGGACTCTTTGTGCACTTTTGTTTTGTCACCATAGCAACCCATTAGTTTTCACCTGTCCTCATGTCACGCACCTGTCTCACGTTTTGCACTCGCACACCTGTCACTAATCACCACATCATTATTTAAACCTGTAGCTGTCAGGTAGTCAGCCTGGCGACTTTGGGGCGGCATGGCGTAGTGGGTAGAGCGGCCGTGCCAGAAACCTGAGGGTTGCAGGTTCGCTTCCCACCTATTGACATCCAAATCGCTGCCGTTGTGTCCTTGGGCAGGACACTTCATCCTTGCCCCCGGTGCCGCTCACACCGGTGAATGAATGATGAATGAATGATTGGTGGTGGTCGGAGGGGCCGTAGGCGCAAACTGGCAGCCACGTTTCCGTCAGTCTACCCCAGGGCAGCTGTGGCTACAGATGTAGCTTACCACCACCAGGTGTGAATGAATGATGGGATCCAACTTCTCTGTGAGCGCTTTGAGTATCTAAAAATAGAAAAGCGCGATATAAATATAATCCATCATCATCATCATCATTTACCGTTACCCACGTCATGCCATGCTACCTTTACTCCCTTCATGCCATGCCATGCCTGTTAATCAAACTGTCCATGGTTTCCCCGTAAGTTTTTTTATTTATTTTTTTTATGTCACAGTTATTGAGTTTTGTTTTTTGTCCATAGTTCTGCCTGTGTGCTAGTTTTTGTTTTCATTAGTCAAGTTTGTTCTCCGCCATTGTGCGCGCCTTTTTCTGTAGTTATAATAAAAGATGTCTTTACCTTCACGCCTTGCCCGCGCCAACTTTCTTTTGCCTTCCGGAAAAAAAAACCCCAAAGTCCACGTTTTGACACTTGCATGGCAGCTCCCGCCATCAGTGTGTGAATGTGGAAATAGTGTCAAAGCGCTTTGAGTTCTTTAATAAAGGTAGAAATGCGCTAAACAAGTATAACCCATTTACCATATTTCCAGGCTTTGGCGGGCCATATAAAATGAGGTGGACGGCCAGATTTGGCCAGCGGACCTTGAGTTTGACACCTTTGCTCTAAAATATCATGTTTGTAACAGACACGTAAACTCCTCTTTTTCATTGATTGATTGATTGATACTTTTATTAGTAGATTGCACAGTTCAGTACATATTCCGTACAATTTACCACTAAATGGTAACACCCCAATAAGTTTTTCAACTTGTTTAAGTCGGGGTCCACGTTAATCAATTCATGGTACAAATATATACTATCAACATAATACAGTCATCACACAAGTTAATCATCATAGTATGTACATTGAATTATTTACATTATTTACAATCCGGGGGGTGGGATGAGGAGCTTTGGTTGATATCAGAACTTCAGTCCTCAACAATTGCATCAACAGAGAAATGTGGACATTGAAACAGTGTAGGTCTTATTTAGTAGGATATGTACAGCCAGCAGAGAACATAGTGAGTTCAGATAGCATAAGAACAAGTATATACATTAGAAGTACATTTGAGTTGTTTATAATCCGGGGAGATGGGATGTGAATGGAGGAGGGTATTAGTAAAGTGTTGAAGTTGCCTGGAGGTGTTGTTTTAGAGCTGTTTTGAAGGAATATAAAGATGCACTTACTTTTATACCTGTTGGGTGTGCATTCCACATTGATGTGGCATAGAAAGAGAATGAGTTAAGACCTTTGTTAGATCGAAATCTGGGTTTAACGTGGTTTGTGGAGCTCCCCCTGGTGTTGTGGTTATGGCGGTCATTTACGTTAAGGAAGTAGTTTGACATGTACTTCGGTATCAAGGAGGTGTAGCGGACTTTATAGACTAGGCTCAGTGCAAGTTGTTTTACTCTGTCCTCCACCCTGAGCCAGCCCACTTTGGAG
Source organism: Nerophis ophidion (assembly GCF_033978795.1). Taxonomy (NCBI): domain Eukaryota; kingdom Metazoa; phylum Chordata; class Actinopteri; order Syngnathiformes; family Syngnathidae; genus Nerophis; species Nerophis ophidion. Next base: position 9,232,352 of record NC_084615.1, read on the forward strand.
AAGTGGGTTGGATTGAGGTGTGATCTGGGGTGGAGGTCTAAAAGTAACCGGACTAGCTTATTCTGGGATGTTTGGAGTCTAGATTTGAGGGTTTTGGAGGTGCTGGGGATGAATGAGAGTTCCCGCTAGAATCCTCAAGGTGCTTTTGTTGACCAGAGAGGAGATTCTGTAGAGGAATCTCGTTCTTTGGTTGACCTTTTTGATCACTTTGGTTGCCATTTTATCACAGGAAAGATTAGCCTCTAGAATGGAACCTAGGTAGGTGATCTCATCCTTCCTGGTGATAACAATGTCCCCCACTTTTATAGTGAAGTCACTGACCTTCTTAAGTTTGATATGGGACCCAAATAGGATGGATTCCGTTTTACCGAAGTGTATGGATAGCTTGTTGTCAGCGAGCCAGGTGCAAATATTGAGGAGTTCAGCACTGAGGATTTGTTCCACCTCTGACTTGTCCTTGCCGGATACCAGCAGGGCCGAGTCATCCGTATACAGGAACAATTCACAGTGGCATGCTGATGGTATGTCATTTACGTATATTAAGAACAGTAAAGGTCCTAGTATACTGCCTTGGGGGACTCCACAGCTTACTCCTCCCCTTCAAGTAAGATTGCATCCAGCTCGATGAGGCTTCGTCGAATCCGATTGCTCGGAGCTTATCCAACAGTATAGCGTGGTTAACGGTGTCAAAGGCCTTGTGAATGTCCAGCATGACCATGCCGCAGTATTTGCCCGCGTCCACCTCATGTTTGATGTGGTCGGTCAGATAGAGAAGGCATGTGTCAGTGGAGTGGTTAGTTCTGAAGCCGGATTGGAATTTGTACATTAGTTTATTAGTAGATAGATAGTACTTTATTTATTCCGTCAGGAGAGTTCCTTCAGGAAAATTACAATTTTCAGCACAATCCCATTCAAGATCAGACAAACATTACAGGGAGACAGAACAGGATCGCTGACGGGTCTGCCGGCTTCCAGCGCCCCTTACAAAAAAGATGACATACAGGTAAACAGGGGGGAGAAAAAAATAGAAGATTAAAATAAAATTAAAAAATCGGTCTTAGCCTAGGCCCTGGAGTGGGGGTGCAGACTGAGGCCAAGGGAAAAAAAAACAAAAAACACAACAACTCATAGCCATAGTACACATCCCTCTTCCATGTGTGTAAGAGGGAAACATCAAAGAACACAGAGGACATTAAAGACATTAAAGCAGCAGATACAAGCAGACACTTCTACATACAGCTATGAATAAAAAGTAAAAGAAACATATCTACTGTGGTGGCCTCTGGGGTGTTCCACGCCATCGTCCGCTGGGGTGGAGGGAGCATGGCCAGAGACAGGAGCAGACCCAACAAAGCAACCAAGACTCTCGGCCAGTGTCCAGTCCGCATGGATGAGCGAGGATACGTCCAAGCTGACTGAGGTGTCCGACACCTGCGCACCCAGCCAAGACACCGCGAAGCCTCTCCGTCCCAGTAGCTCAGTGCTAGCTCCGCAGCCCTGTCCCCTCATCCGCATCTCCTCCAGTACATCCAAACAGACTCTGGTGTAGCAGAGACCCAGCAGCTGGTCTCCATGGCCAAAAGGCTCCCGGGAGGCAGATCCAGAAGTCCACAAAAAAAAGCACCACAGAGGTCACGAAAGTGCCACCCCTTGTCACACAGTCCCAAAGGGTCCTGGACCAAAATGCAAAAAAATATAATAACACATGAAAACAAGAGGGAAACACAAAAGGATGACACAAGAGCACAGAGCTCCTGCCTACAGCAGCCACTACAGCAGCACCCATCCATCCATCCATTTTCTACCGCTTATTCCCTTTCGGGGTCGCGGGGGGCGCTGGCGCCTATCTCAGCTACAATCGGGCCGAAGGCGGGGTACACCCTGGACAAGTCGCCACCTCATCGCAGGGCCAACACAGATAGACAGACAACATTCACACACTAGGGCCAATTTTAGTGTTGCCAATCAACCTATCCCCAGGTGCATGTCTTTGGAAGTGGGAGGAAGCCGGAGTACCCGGAGGGAACCCACGCATTCACGGGGAGAACATGCAAACTCCACACAGAAAGATCCCCAGCCTGGATTTGAACCCAGGACTGCAGGACCTTCGTATTGTGAGCACCATCTTGGGAAAAAAAAAAAAAGTAGCAAGGTATCTATCAACCTGTTCATAAACTATTTTCTCCATTACTTTCGAAATGGAACTGAGAATAGAAACAGGTCGGTAGTTACCAGGTTCTAAGTTGCTTCCTTTTTTATAAAGGGGGGTTTACTCTTGCTATCTTGAAATCCTTGGGTACTTGGCCTTGTTTGATTGAGAGGTTTATTATCCATCCATCCATCCATCTTCTTCCGCTTATCCGAGGTCGGGTCGCGGGGGCAGCAGCCTAAGCAGGGAAGCCCAGACTTCGCTCTCCCCAGCCACTTCGTCTAGCTCTTCCCGGGGGATCCTGAGGCGTTCCCAGGCCAGCCGGGAGACATAGTCTTCCCAACGTGTCCTGGGTCTTGCCCGAGGCCTCCTACCGGTTGGACGTGCCCTAAACACCTCCCTAGGGAGGCGTTCGGGTGGCATCCTGACCAGATGCCCGAACCACCTCATCTGGCTCCTCTCGATGTGAAGGAGCAGCGGCTTTACTTTGAGTTCCTCCCGGATGACAGAGCTTCTCACCCTATCTCTAAGGGAGAGCCCCGCCACACGGCGGAGGAAACTCATTTCGGCCGCTTGTACCCGTAATCTTATCCTTTCGGTCATGACCCAAAGCTCATGACCATAGGTGAGGATGGGAACGTAGATCGACCGGTAAATTGAGAGCTTTGCCTTCCGGCTCAGCTCCTTCTTCACCACAACAGATCGGTACAACGTCCGCATTACTGAAGACGCCGCACCGATCCGCCTGTCGATCTCACGATCCACTCTTCCCTCACTCGTGAACAAGACTCCTAGGTACTTGAATTCCTCCACTTGTGGCAGGGTCTCCTTCCCAACCCGGAGATTGCACTCCACCCTTTTCACACTCGGCTGCGAACCGATCCAGTGAGAGCTGAAGATCCCGGCCAGATGAAGCCATCAGGACTACATCATCTGCAAAAAGCAGAGACCTAATCCCGCGGCCACCAAACCGGAACCCCTCAACGCCTTGACTGCGCCTAGAAATTCTGTCCATAAAAGTTATGAACAGAATCGGTGACAAAGGGCAACCTTGGCGGAGTCCAACCCTCACTGGAAACGTGTCCGACTTACTGCCAGCAATGCGGACCAAGCTCTGACACTGATCATACAGGGATCGGACCGCCATAATAAGACAGGTTTATTATATGAGTGATTATTGGGGAAAGGGTGGTGGCAGAGTCCATGAGGAATCTGGAGGGGATATTCTCAAGGCCGGTGGCCTTGTTTGGGTGGAGCGCGCTCAATTTATTAAGCACCTCGTTAGCTGAGACCATTTCTAATTTGAAATTGTTGTTGACTACTCCTAGCTCTACACAGACTAATGGAAACATTGTAGTACCAGGAGGAAGAACATCCATTCATCCATCCATTTTTCTACAGTTTGTCTCTGGTGCTATGCAAAAAAAAAAACAGAGCTGCTTCCGAGTGAAATCTCGTGTCAAATAATCTAAGGGCTTTTAAGAACAAGCTACTGTATTCCCTGATGTTCTTTATTATTGTATATATGATGGATTGTAGTACTGCTCATCTATATTGTCTTACAGGCATGTCCTTTGTTATTGAGTGTGTGGAATGTTGAGGTTTTATTTAGATGTTGTTATTGTCTTGACCCCAGGAAGATTAGTGGCTACTTTGTAGCAAATAATGTGGATCCATTTTAAAGAAACAAACAAATAGTAGGGTGTCTGTGACGGCATTGACTTGAATTGACTCTTGGTGCAGACGACAGTTTTGCCTTGCAGAACGACCACTTGATATATTTTCTTGTCGCAAGCACCAACACAACAGTAACATCCTCCCTGGTGAGCTTTCAATCAATCAATGTTTATTTATATAGCCCCAAATCACAAATGTCTCAAAGGACCGCACAAATCATTACGACTATGAAATCCTCGGAAGAACCCACAAAAGGGCAAGGAAAACTCACACCCAGTGGGCAGGGAGAATTCACATCCGGTGGGACGCCAGTGACAATGCTGACTATGAGAAACCTTGGAGAGGACCTCAGATGTGGGCAACCCCCCCCCCCCCCCCCCCCCCCCTCTAGGGGACCGAAAGCAATGGATGTCGAGCGGGTCTAACATGATACTGTGAAAGTTCAATCCATAGTGGCTCCAACACAGCCGCGAGAGTTCAGTTCAAAGCGGATCCAAGACAGCAGCGAGAGTCCCGTCCACAGGAAACCATCCCAAGCGGAGGCGGATCAGTAGAGTAGAGATGTCCCCAACAGATACAGGCGAGCGGTCCATCCTGGGTCCCGACGAGCGGTCCATCCTGGGTCTCGACTCTGGACAGCCAGTACTTCATCCATGGTCATCGGACCGGACCCCCTCCACAAGGGAGGAGGGGACATAGGAGAAAGAAAAGAAGCGGCAGATCAACTGGTCTAAAAAGGAGGTCTATTTAAAGGCTAGAGTATACAGATGAGTTTTAAGGTGAGACTTAAATGCTTCTACTTTCCACACACACACACACACACACACAAACACACACACACACACACACACACACACACACACACACACACACACACACACATCATATTGGCCCAGAGCAGGGGTCGGCAACCTAAAATAATGAAAGAGCCATATTGGTTTAAAAATACAAAAACAAACATGTCTGGAGCCGCAAAAAAATAAACTCATATTACATACAGATAGTGTGTCATGTGAATTATATTTATATGTGAAGGGAATTATATTTATATAGCGCTTTTCTCTAGTGACTCGAAGCGCTTTACATAGTGAAACCCAATATCTAATTTACATTTAAACCAGTGTGGGTGGCACTGGGAGCAGGTGGGTAAAGTGTCTTGCCCAAGGACACAACGGCAGTGACTAGGATGGCGAGAGCGGGAATCGAACCTGCAACCCTCAAGTTACTGGCACGGCCGCTCTACCAACCGAGCTAAACCGCCCCATGAGATATAAATAGAATTAAGAGGACTTAAAGGAAACTAAATGAGCTGAAACATAGCTACAAATGAGGCATAATGATGCAATGTGTACACATAGCTAGCCTAAATAGCATGTTAGCATCGATTAGTTTGCAGTCATGCAGTGAGCAAATATGTCTGATTATCACTCCACACAAGTCAATAACATCAACAAAACTCACCTTTGTGCATTCACGCACAACGTTAAAAGTTTGGTGGACAAAATGAGACGGGAAAAGAAGTGGCATAAAACACGTCCTAGGAAGTCGGAGAAAGTTATACATGTAAACAAAGTACGGTGAGTTCAAGGACTGCCGAAATTTGTAGGACAAAACGGCGCTCGTCAAATACTCGAATCAGTGAGGCATGGTTAATAAAAAAAGTACTTTATAACAATTAGGGAAGTTTGTATCATGTTTGTCCTCCTACAGCAGGGGTAGGGAACCTATGGCTCTAGAGCCAGATGTGGCTCTTTTGATGACAGCATCTGGCTCTCAGATAAATCTGAGCCGACATTGCTTGACACGATAAGTAATGAATAGTTCCGCTTGTAATCACAGTGTTAAAACTAACGTTCAAAATATAAAACATTCTCGTGCATTTTAATCCATCCATCTGTTTTCTACCGCACCTTTTCAAGAAGTTGCGTGAATGGTGAAAAGTTATTTATTTATTATTGATTAGTGTGGGGCTTGCCCTCCTGGGGGTTCTTCAGACCACCAAGCACCGACATGAGAGCCTGTTTCAGGGTTACAATATTGTTTTATTTTCAATAAGTCTGTCAGTTGCTATCCAGCAATTGTCTTTTTCTCTTTCGTTCTCGCTCGCACTCTGGCTCCAGCCCCATCCCCGTCTCTCCTCCTGGCTGCTGCTTATAACATAGCGACAGGTGGTTAGATAACAAGGCCCAGGTGGGCCATCTACGCACCTGTCACTGATTTCGAGGCCGGTCCTGGCACACCCGCTTCGCTGCAGGCCCGCAGGCCACACCCCCTCCACAGTTAGCTTCAGAATAACAATGTTATTACAGAGAATAACAGACTTATTATACTCTATAAATGTTGGTTTTACTTAAAAATGTACGTGATTAGTTGTGTTCCGTATAAAAAAATATATATATTATATGGCTCTTACGGAAATACCTTTTAAAATATTTGGCTTCTTGGCTCTCTGAGCCAAAAAGGTTCCCGACCCCTGTCCTACAGAAACCAAATTAAAACAAAAAATATATTTTTTTCCCCCTCATCTTTTTCCATTTTTCATACATTTTTGAAGAAGCGCCAAAGAGCCACTGGGGCGGCGCTAAAGAGCTGCGGGTTGCGGACCCCCGGCCTAGATATTAACAGTAAATAAATGGGTTGTACTTGTATAGCAAGTTCATTATATTTTTTTTACAGGATGTCCTTTATAATTATGACAAAATAATAGGTGTATAAATGACACAATACGCCAGCAGCTAAATTAGGAGCCTTTGTTTGTTTACTTACTACTAAAAGACAAGTAGTCTCGTATGTTCACTATTTTATTTAAGGACAAAACTGCAATGGTAAACATATCTTTCATGTACTCTAGTTTTTTTTGTTCAAACAAAGCCAATGATGCCACTTTTTGTGGTCCCCTTTATTTAGAAAAGTATCGAAACACATTTTGGTACCGGTACCAAAATATTGGTATCGGGACAAGACTACGTACAAGTAAAGGACGAGTAGTGGAGGTAGGACATGTGTCAGGCTGACCCCTGACAGTTTGAGTTATAGTTTTTTCCTGTGTGTGTGTGGTATTTCCTGTCAGCGCTCTTTTGTTGGTTTCCTGAGCGCTGTTTCCCCTCAGCTGTGGCTGATGGGCACCTGGCCGCACCTGGTGTCAATCAGCCCGCTCCTATTTTTACCTGCTTTTGTCCTCTAGTCGGTGCTGGATTATTGTCATGTATTGTCGCTTCTGTATAGTCGCTCCTGTCGTGTCGTGTCTTTGCAGCGTAGCGGTAAGCTATATTCGTTAGATGTTTGTAGCCTACTGTTTTTTGTTCCCTGCTTCCAGTTTGTTTTGTACTACACGTTACGACTTCTCTTTTCGTGCTCGCTACCCGCTAGCTTCCACGCTAGGCCCTTTTTGTTTTTGCTAGCTTCCATGCTAACTTCCTTTTTTTTTTCTAGCTCCCCTGCTAGCTCTCTTAGTTGGTTATCCGCCTCGTGCGCGCTTTTTGTTGTACCCCTTTGGTTTGTTCTTGTTTTAGTAACTGTTTTAGTAGCTGTTTCCCCTCTGCTGCGGCTGATTGGCACCTGGCCACACCTGGTGTCAATCAGCCCGCTCCTATTTTTACCTGCTTTTGTCCTCCAGTCAGTGCTGGATTATTCTCATGTATTGTCGCTTCTGTATAGTCGCTCCTGTCGTGTCTTTGCAGCGTTAGATGTTTGTAGCCTACTGTTTTTTGTTCCCTGCTTCCAGTTTGTTTTGTACTACACGTTACGACTTCTCTTTTCCTGCTCGCTACCCGCTAGCTTCCACGCTAGGCCCTTTTTGTTTTTGCTAGCTTCCATGCTAAGTTCCTTTTTGTTTTCTAGCTCCCATGCTAGCTCTCTTAGTTGGTTATCCGCCTCGTGCACGCTTTTTGTTGTACCCCTTTGGTTTTTTCTTGTTTTAGTTACTTTATTAAATAATGTGTTCCTATCCAATGCCTGCCGCCATCTCTGCATGGTCACCAACTAACTCTGACAACACGCAGTGATACAATACAGCCTTATTTATTCTTACACTTTATCTGCGACTGAGAAATGCTTCTTACTTCCTTCTATCTTGACAACTGTCCGTTTTGCACCACAAAAGAAGGAAGCCATTATTGTCTGGACATGTTCCCCCTAGTAGAGGATAAATACATGTTGCATCCTGCACCAGACCCTCAGACCAGGGCTGTCCTCTGGAAGTCTGTGAGCACCAACTGATAAAGCCAGCGAGGATGAGAGACCAAACAGTCTAGTTGCCGTGAATTCAACGCCTCGAGAGTGTTTTTCATGTTGCTGCACAAAATAGTAGTAAAAATAGTTCAATCCCCAAACAATATTATCATCACAGAACAGCTGCTGAATATGTTTTGCGCTTCTCTATCCTTGTGTGACGTCAGCATTCCAGCTCAGACTTTCTTATTCTTTCTAGAAGCCGCCAACACGCTTGCTGAGTTAAAGTGCACATCCGTGTTTCGTGTGCATGTGTGTGCATTATTGCACCTGCAGCTAATTAGGACACACGCTGTGGTTCAAACTGCACTGTGAGCAAGACTTGGACATCCCCCACACACTCCATTTCCCTCCATCACACACACTCACACACATTAACACACACTCACACACATTAACACACACTCACACACATTAACACACGATGTCACCTCAGCAAACCAGAAGTGGTTTACTGAGGTGACATTTCTCTACATTTGTGTGTATAGCAAAGACACAGACCTAACACACACACACACACACACACACACACACACGCACACCTAATAATAACACGTACACACTTATTTACACACACACTTACTTACACATTTGCACTTTTTTACACACTTATGTACACACACTTACACGCACACACTTATTTACACACACTTACAAGCACACGCCGCACACACACTTATTTACACACACACGCACACACCACACACACACTTACACATTCACACTTATTTACACACACTTACACGCACACACTTATTTACACACGCACACACGCACACGTACACACTTATTTACATACACACACACACACACTTACACATTTGCACTTATTTACAAACTTATGTACACACACTTACACGCACACACTTATTTACACACGCACACACGTACACACTTATTTACACACACACACGCACACACCACACACACACTTACTTACACACACACACACTTACTTACACACACACACTTACACATTCGCACTTATTTACACATGCACACACTAACACATTCACACTTATGTACACAAACTTACATGCACATACACACACACACACACTTACCTACATGTACACACTTATTTACACACACACTTACTTACACATTTGCACTTTTTTACACACTTATGTACACACACTTACACGCACACACTTATTTACACACACTTACATGCACACGCCACACACACACACTTACTTACACGTACACACTTTTTTACACACACACACACACTTACACATTCACACTTATGTACACACACTTAGGTGCACACAGTTACACGCACACACACTTACACGCACACACTTATTTACACACACTTACATGCACACGCCACACACTTACTTACACGTACACACTTTTTTACACACACTCATTTACACATTCACACTTATGTACACACACTTAGGTGCACACACATACACACTTATTTAGACACACGCACACTTACTTACACATACACACTTATTTACACTTACACATTCGCACTTATGTACACACACTTACACGCACACACTTATTTACACACGCACACACACACGCACACATACACACTTATTTACATACACACACACACACTTACACATTTGCACTTATTTACAAACTTATGTACACACACTTATTTACACACGCACACACGTACACACTTATTTACACACACACGCACACACCACACACAGATACTTACTTACACGTACACACTTATTTACACACACACACTTACACATTCGCACTTATTTACACATGCACACACTAATACATTCACACTTATGTACACAAACTTACACGCACATACACACACACACTTACCTACACGTACACACTTATTTACACACACACACTTACACATTCGCACTTATTTACACATGCACACACTAACACATTCACACTTATGTACACAAACTTACACGCACATACACACACAGACTTACCTACACGTACACACACTTACGCATTCGCCCTAATTTACACATTCGCACACACACACACATTCTTGTATTTCATACATTCTTGAGACCTCTAAAAAATGCCTACCTCTTTAAGACCACCCTTTTTAGATTTTTAAAGATTTGTACTTACAACACTAGTAATATATACAACCTATCCAAATATAAAAAAGTAATCTTTTAGTTATTTTTTTGTTTGTTTATAATTGTTTTTTAATCTACATTATTTACTTGCTGATTATAGTATGTCTCTAAATACATATTTACTTATTTGTTTTATTATCATTTTGGCCAAAGGGGGTGCATATACATTTCTTACACACACTTGGTATTACATATGTTGGCCAGACGGGGAGGACTTGACATTTTTTACACACACTTGTTATTTCATATGTTGACATATCCCTCCTTTTTATTATAATTTTGGCCAAAATGGGGTGCATATAAATTTCTTAAACACACTTGGTATTACATATGATGGCGAGATGGGGAGAACTTAACATTTTTTACACACACTTGTTATTTCATATGTTGACATATCCCTCCTTTTTGGGACCTCCTTAATGTTGATAGATTTTCACCCCCTGGGGTGCAAATGAGACATTCTCTATAAGATGCAATGTTTTTTCTAAATGGGACCATGATTTATGTCCTAACTTGTTCACACCTCCTCATATGAAAGGTACTTTTCCTTGTTTGATGTCTCAAGAAGGGCAGAAATGCAAGAACACACACACATGTTTTGTATTTGTTACATTCTTGAGACCTCTGAAAAATTCCTACCTCTTTAAGACCACCCTTTCTAGATATATAAATATTTGTACTTACAACATTAATAATATATACAAACTATGCAAATATAAAAAGGTAAGCTTTTAGTTGTTGTTTTTTTAATTTATAATTGTTTTTTAATCTTCATTATTTACTTGTTTTAATTCATTTTGGCCAAAGGGGGCACATTTCAATTTCCTACACACACTTGTTATTTCATATGTTGACATATCTCTCCTTTTTGGGACCACCTTAATGTTGATGGATTTCACCCCCTGGGGTGCAAATGAGACATTCTCTATTAGATGCAATGGTTTTTCTAATTGGGACCGGGATTTATGTACTAACTTGTTCACCGGTCCTCGTATGGAAGGTACTTTTCCTTGTTTGATGTCTCAAGAAGGGCAAAAATACAAGAACACACACACATTTTTTGTATATTTTACATTCTTGAGACCTCTGAAAAAATCCTTTTTAAGACCACCCTTTTTAGATGTATAAAGATTTGTACTTACAACATTAATATTATATACAAACTATGCAAATATAAAAAGGTAAGCTTTTAGTTGTTGTTTTTTTTATTTATAATTGTTTTTTAATCTTCATTATTTACTTGTCTTAATTCATTTTGGCCAAAGGGGGCACATTTCAATTTCGTACACACACTTGTTATTTCATATGTTGACATATCCCTCCTTTTTGGAACCACCCTAATTTGAATCGATTTCACCACCAGGGGTGCAAATGCGACATTCTCTATTAGATGCAATGGTTTTTCTAATTGCGACCATGATTTATGTCCTAACTTGTTCACTGGTCCTCGTATGGAAGGTACTTTTCCTTGTTTGATGTCTCAAGAAGGGCAGAAATACAAGAACACACACACATTTTTTGTATTTGTTACATTCTTGAGACCTCTGAAAAAATCCTTTTTAAGACCACCCTTTTTAGATTTTTAAAGATTTGTACTTACAACATTAATAATATATACAAACTATGCAAATATAAAAAGGTAAGCTTTTAGTTGTTTTTTTTGTTTATAATTGGTTTTTAATCTTCATTATTTACTTGTTTTAATTCATTTTGGCCAAAGGGGGCACATTTCAATTTCGTACACACACTTGTTATTTCATATGTTGACATATCCCTCCTTTTTGGAACCACCCTAATTTGGATCGATTTCACCAGCAGGGGTGCAAATGCGACATTCTCTATTAGATGCAATGGTTTTTCTAATTGGGACCATGATTTATGTCCTAACTTGTTCACCGGTCCTCGTATGGAAGGTACTTTTCCTTGTTTGATGTCTCAAGTAGGGCAGAAATGCAAGAACACACACACATGTTTTGTATTTGTTACATTCTTGAGACCTCTGAAAAATTCCTACCTCTTTAAGACCACCCTTTCTAGATATATAAATATTTGTACTTACAACATTAATAATATATACAAACTATGCAAATATAAAAAGGTAAGCTTTTAGTTGTTGTTTTTTTTATTTATAATTGTTTTTTAATCTTCATTATTTACTTGTCTTAATTCATTTTGGCCAAAGGGGGCACATTTCAATTTCGTACACACACTTGTTATTTCATATGTTGACATATCCCTCCTTTTTGGAACCACCCTAATTTGAATCGATTTCACCACCAGGGGTGCAAATGCGACATTCTCTATTAGATGCAATGGTTTTTCTAATTGCGACCATGATTTATGTCCTAACTTGTTCACTGGTCCTCGTATGGAAGGTACTTTTCCTTGTTTGATGTCTCAAGAAGGGCAGAAATACAAGAACACACACACATTTTTTGTATTTGTTACATTCTTGAGACCTCTAAAAAAATCCTTTTTAAGACCACCCTTTTTAGATTTTTAAAGATTTGTACTTACAACATTAATAATATATACAAACTATGCAAATATAAAAAGGTAAGCTTTTAGTTGTTTTTTTGTTTATAATTGGTTTTTAATCTTCATTATTTACTTGTTTTAATTCATTTTGGCCAAAGGGGGCACATTTCAATTTCGTACACACACTTGTTATTTCATATGTTGACATATCCCTCCTTTTTGGAACCACCCTAATTTGGATCGATTTCACCACCAGGGGTGCAAATGAGACATTCTCTATTAGATGCAATGGTTTTTCTAATTGGGACCATGATTTATGTCCTAACTTGTTCACCGGTCCTCATATGGAAGGTACTTTTCCTTGTTTGATGTCTCAAGTAGGGCAGAAATACAAGAACACACACATATTTTTTGTATTTGTTACATTCTTGAGACCTCTGAAAAATTCCTTTTTAAGACCACTCTTTCTAGATATATAAAGATTTGTACTTACAACATTAATAATATATACAAACTATGCAAATATAAAAAGGTAAGCTTTTAGTAGTTTTTGTTTGTTTATAATTGGTTTTTAATCTTCATTATTTACTTGTTTTAATTCATTTTGGCCAAAGGGGGCACATTTCAATTTCGTACACACACTTGTTATTTCATATGTTGACATATCTCTCCTTTTTGGGACCACCTTAATGTTGATAGATTTTCACCCCCTGGGGTGCAAATGACACATTCTCTATTAGATGCAATGGTTTTTCTAATTGGGACCATGATTTATGTCCTAACTTGTTCACCGGTCCTCGTATGGAAGGTACTTTTCCTTGTTTGATGTCTCAAGAAGGGCAGAAATACAAGAACACACACACATTCATGTATTTTATACCTTCTTAAGACCTCTGAAAAAGGCCTACCTCTTTAGAACCACCCTTCCTAGATACTGTATATAAAGATTTGCATTTAAAACATTGATAATATATACATACTGTGCAAATATAAAAAGGTAAAATTGTAGTTTTTTTTTTTTTCTTTATTAGAATTTTTGGTTTGTAATTGGTTTGCAATCTTCATTATTTACTTCAAGTTATTACAGTATGTCACTATGTATACATATATATTTTGTCCAAAAGGGGGCGTCTTCAATTTTTTGCACACACTTGTTATTTCATATGTTGACCAGAGGGGGGGTCACTTCAAATTTTTACACGCACTTGTTATTTCATATGTTCACAAGAGGGGGAGCACTTTTAAAAGGGACACACAGTCAATTTGAAAAATTTCACCTTTTTAGGGACCACCCTCATTTTAATAGATTTCACCACCAGGGGTGCAAGTGAGACATTCTCTATTAGATGCAATGGTTTTCCTTATTGGGACCATGATTTATGTCCTAACTTGTTCACACCTCCTCATGTGGAAGCTACTTTTCCTTGTTGGTGTCTCAAGAAGGGCAGAAATACAAGAACACACACACACACACACACACACATGTTCTCCAGAGCAGAGTGATGTAAAATGATCAAGAGCGACGGGAACAGCAGGACATCATCTTACTCCCACTTTCATGCCCACCCACAATCCCTCTCTTCTCTCTCCCATCTATGTCTCCTTCTAGTTCCCCCAAAACGCAATGCTGTAAAATATGCAAGAAAATATGACGAGTGCTGACATGTTGGAGTCGTGTGCCTCTCAGCATGTTACCTCCCTTACACACACACACACACACACACACTTTATTCCTTCCTTTTCTTCCTTGCCTCACCAAATGTCTGGAATCAGGTCACAAAATGTGTGTGTGTGTGTGTGTGTGTGTGTGTGTGTGTGTGTGTGTGTGTGTGTGTGTGTGTGTGTGTGTGTGTGTGCGTGTGCGTGCTTACAAAACATCTATAAAAGGTTCTCATCGTGTGAACAAACAGCCCAAGTCTTTTATTGCTATTTTGATCTATTTTTGTTCATATAAATGGGCCCTTTTGCTGAAAGAAGGACTTACACCCCGGCCTGATTACCGTACTTTCCGGTGCTATAGTGCGTACCGGTATTTAAGTCGCACCCACCAAATTCGAGAAGAAATAAATATTTGTACACATATCAGCCGCATTGGACCATAAGTTGCAGATATATAGCGGTAGGAAGGATTTTGGAAATGGTACATGTCTATCCATCCATACATTTTCTACCGCTTGTCCCATTTAGGGACGCAGGGGGTGCTGGAGCCTATCTCAGCTGCATTCGGGCGTAAGGTGGGGGTCATCATCAGCGGTCCCTCGAACGAGTTAGACCAGGGGTCCCCAAACTTTTGGACTACCGTCCATCCATCCATCCATTATCTTCCGCTTATCCGAGGTCGGGTCGCGGGGGCAGCAGCCTAAGCAGGGAAGCCCAGACTTCCCTCTCTCCAGCCACTTCGTCTAGCTCTTCCCGGGGGATCCCGAGGCGTTCCCAGGCCAGCCAGGAGACATAGTCTTCCCAACGTGTCCTGGGTCTTCCCAGTGGCCTCCTACCAGCTGGACGTGCCCTAAACACCTCCCTAGGGAGGCGTTCGGGTGGCATCCTCACCAGATGCCCGAACCACCTCATCTGGCTCCTCTCCATGTGGAGGAGCAGCGGCTTTACTTTGAGTTCCTCCCGGATGGCAGAGCTTCTCACCCTATCTCTAAGGGAGAGCCCCGCCACCCGGCGGAGGAAACTCATTTCGGCCGCTTGTACCCGTGATCTTATCCTTTCGGTCATGACCCAGAGCTCATCACCATAGGTGAGGATGGGAACGTAGATCGACCGGTAAATTGAGAGCTTCGCCTTCCGGCTCAGCTCCTTCTTCACCACAACAGATCGATACAACGTCCGCATTACTGAAGACGCCGCACCGATCCGCCTGTCGATCTCACGATCCACTCTTCACCCACTCGTGAACAAGACTCCTAGGTACTTGAACTCCGCCACTTGGGGCAGGGTCTCCTCCCCAACCCGGAGATGGCACTCCACCCTTTTCCGGGCGAGAACCATGGACTCGGACTTGGAGGTGCTGATTCTCATTCCGGTCGCTTCACACTCGGCTGCAAACCGATCCAGTGAGAGCTGAAGATCCCGGTCAGATGAAGCCATCAGGACCACATCATCTGCAAAAAGCAGAGACCTAATCCTGCGGTCACCAAACCAGAACCCCTCAACGCCTTCACTGCGCCTACAAATTCTGTCCATAAAAGTTATGAACAGAATCGGTGACAAAGGACAGCCTTGGCGGAGTCCAACACTCACTGGAAACGTGTCCGACTTACTGCCGGCAATGCGGACCAAGCTCTGGCACTGATCGTACAGGGAGCGGACTGCCACAATCAGACAGTCCGATACCCCATACTCTCTGAGCACTCCCCACAGGACTTCCCGAGGGACACGGTCGAATGCCTTCTCCAAGTCCACAAAGCACATGTAGACTGGTTGGGCAAACTCCCATGCACCCTCAAGAACCCTGCCGAGAGTATAGAGCTGGTCCACAGTTCCACGACCAGGACGAAAACCACACTGTTCCTCCTGAATCCGAGGTTCAACTATCCGGCGAAGCCTCCTCTCCAGTACACCTGAATAAACCTTACCGGGAAGGCTGAGGAGTGTGATCCCACGATAGTTGGAACACACCCTCCGGTCCCCCTTCTTAAAGAGAGGGACCACCACCCCCGGTCTGCCAATCCAGAGGTACCGCCCCCGATGTCCACTACCGTATTTACTTGAATTACTGCCGGGTCAAACTCGCTTCGCAAAATAATTAGCGCTTACCAAAGGCATGCGGTAATTAATCTAAAACCTCTTCTAACTCGGCACTTACCAAAGGCATGCAGTAAAAAATTTGAGTGTGATGTAAGCTTGGACCTTAAATCCTACTGAATAGCTCTTAATCTTCTTCCCTTTATGCTATTCCAAATTACCGGTATTGAAATCAGCCTCCTCCGTTTTGAAAATGATGACAGGGGAAGTGTCACTCGTGACGTCACGAGTTTGACCCGGCAGTAATTCAAGGCAGGCACATACTATATGCCCTGCGGCAGTTCAAGAAAATACGGTATATACATATATATATATGTATGTATATATATATCCATCCATCCATCCATCCATTTCCTACCACTTATTCCCTTTTGGGGTCGCTAGTGCCTATCTCAGCTACAATCGGGCGGAAGGCAGGGTACACCCTGGACAAGTCGCCACCTCATCGCAGGGCCAACACAGATAGACAGACAATATTCACACTCACATTCACACACTAGGGACCATTTATTTATATATATATATATATATATATATAATATGTGTGTGTTTATATGTATATTTATATGTATATATGTATTTATATACATACATACATAATGCTGGGGGGCCAGATAACCGCGGGCCGTAGCTTGGGGACCCCTGAGTTAGACGATCCTCCTGGTAGGAGTGTATCCCTTTATGAAGGATGCCTGTGCGTGACTTTGTTTAACGTGGAGAGACTGTTACACAGACAGTCACCACACCATCCTTGACAGAATCGGGTCTGGGTCCAGTGGCACGTAGTCCAAGACCACTGGGGGTCCTTTTCTGCTGCTGCAGCCTTCCTCCGCCATCGCAGCCGTTGTAGTATTTTCAAAATCTACCGTCTTCCGCCGTATCCCTGGCTAGGGGGCAGTCAGGTACCAGGCCTTTTCCAAGGGCCACCTGGGTTAACAGTAGTAAAGTGTTGAATATCTTAAAATGCGTTTTGTGCCAATTTCAACTTTGACCACAGCGTCAGTTGCTATGTAGACTGGCGCTTTCCATAATTTTCATCAAACTGCATTACAAAATGATTAACCTCCCCCTTTTCCTCCAACGGGAGAGTCACCCGATCCTTTCTCTATTTTAAGTATTTATTTTTGGTAATCTGTCAGGTCCGAATACTGATGACATCTATTAAACAGCAAGGAATCATGCAGAAACAGAGTTTATTTTGGCTCAATGAGGAGAGACGTTTGGGATCGCACGCTCAGTTACAATCTCCCACCACGCTCTGGGCTAACAGTCCCACGTGCTCCTCTATTTATTTGGGAGGTCCCTGGTTACATCACTGAGGCCACGTCTAAAAGGAGTGGCCACACATTTCATGCAAAGCAGCCTCCAGTACGCACTGAATGTGCTGGAGCCATGTGAGTACCTTGTCTCTGCTTCGTCTGCGTGCCTATCTTATCGACGTTCAGGTCCTTGAGGTCCCTGGCTGTTAGCAGGCTAAAACAAAGATAACATCTGTGGCTGAGGCCACCCCCCCAGACAAGAGATGTTGTCCTTGCACAGATAGAATACGTACAGCTTGAGCACAATAGCTAATAACTATAGCAACTGACTTTTAGCATAAGAGTTGTGTGATAACTTACACATAATTATTCTAACAAATCAAAAAATGATTAGATTATCTTATCAGATTAAAATAAAGTTTAGAACGTGCGCAATTGCGTGCAGTTCATGTTTTCTGTCAAAATTGAAGAAACACATTTCGCCAGAAGGAGCTTTATAGTCGCACATTATTTTTGGCCTTTCGTGGGACACGTAAAATTATATGCCTGGCTACATAAAATGATATGGCGGGCCACATAAAATGATATGGCAAACCAAAAAAAAATCTGTCCCCCTGCCTTTAGTTTGACTCCTGTGTCTTAAGGGGAGTGAGGTTTACCAACCTTAGCACCAGAGGTGGGTAGTAACGCGCTACATTTACTTTGTTACATCTACTCGAGTAACTTTTGGGATAAATTGTACTTCTAAGAGTAGTTTTTATGCAACATATTTTTACTTGAGTATATTTATAGAAAAGAAACGCTACTTTTACTCCGCTCCATTTATCTACATTCAGCTCGCTACTCGCTACTTTTTTTTATCGATCTATTAATGTTTGTTTTGGTTTTTCAAAGTAGGAACTACGCATGTCTGCGTTTCACCAATCACATGCAGTCACTGGTGACGTTGGACCAATCAAACAGAGCCAGGCGGTCAGGTGACCGTCACACGTAAAACCCGGCTCAAACAAGTTGACAAACTTATTGGGGTGTTACCATTTAGTGGTCAATTGTACGGAATATGTACTGTACTGTGCAATCTACTAATACGAGTTTCAATCAATCAAAAGTGTAAAGGAAAAAAGACACTTTTTATTTCAACCGTACTTCCCGTCAAAAGCCTAAAGACTGATCGCACAGTTCCTGTCTTCACAATAAAAGTGCCGCTCCATCGCGCCTGCGCTAACAACACAAGAGTCTCCGAAAGCCAGCGCAAACAAGCTAGCAAGCTACGGAGTTTGCCGCCAATGTATTTCTTGTAAAGTGTATAAAAACGAATATGGAAGCTGGACAAATAAGATGCCAAAAAACAACGACTTTCATGTGGTATTAGACAGAAAAGAGGAACTTTTTTTCTCCATCTGAAAATGTGGACATTATCAGCACTATACTGTCTGATTCCAATTAATGCAAGTCATCAGAATCAGGTAATACACCAACTTATATTCTTGTCTTCATGAAAGATAGGAATCTATATGTTAAACATGCATGTATATTCATTAAAACACCTTCAACGTGTCAACAAAAACGGCAAAATAAATAAATATGCATTATATACTGTATATAAAAATGTATTTATGTATATATGTATGTATATCAATCAATCAATCGATGTTTACTTATATAGCCCTAAATCACTAGTGTCTCAAAGGGCTGCACAAACCACAACACGAACCACTACGACATCCTCAGTAGGCCCACATAAGGGCAAGGAAAACTCACACCCAGTGGGACGTCGGTGACAATGATGACTATGAGAACCTTGGAGAGGACGAAAGCAATGGATGTCGAGCGGGTCTAACATGATAATATATATATATATATATATATATATATATATATATATATATATATATATATATATATGATATGTGTGTGTATGTATATGTATATATGATGTAGATCACCTCGACTTGGTCATTTATTAAGTAATTGATTGACGTTGAAAAACTTATTGGGGTGTTACCATTTAGTGGTCAATTGTGAAACAAAAACTTCTATGTAGGTCTGACTTAGACCTACATTTCGATAATTGACATCCTTCGGCAAAAATCAACAGGAAGTTAAAAATTGCCCCTTCAAAATAAAAGTTTTGTGAAAACCCGTCACCTTTTTTCAAAAGTTATCTGCTCTGAGCGAGTTTGGCGTTTCGGCTTCAAACTCGCACAGGAGAGAGTTTGAACCCTTCTGATTAAAAGTATAGATCAAAGTTTTGATAAGTTCTCAGGTTTTGATTTTACGCGCCTTCAAAAAACCCCTGCGCAAATTATCCTGAAAAATGACGTTTTTGCCTCTTTGAGCTGTAATTTGACCCACTTAAAATGCTTCAAAGTGCAAGTTAAAGCTCTGTTATGCAGACCGAAAGCCATTCATCAACAACATCCAGAATCGCCGATCTGTAATTTCACCCCCTTAACATGCCTCAAAACTCACCAAATTTTACACACATATCAGGACTGGCAAAAACTGCCATCTAATATAAAACCAAACCCCAAAAATCAAAATTGCGCTTAGCGCCCCCTAGGAAAAAAAACAGACAAAACTGCATGTAACTTCTGTTAGAAATGTCGTAGAGACATGGAATAAAAAACTTCTATGTAGGTCTGACTAAGATCGGGACTCGGGACACGGCGGCAACAGCCAAAGGCGGACCCGACCAACGCTGCTTGCAGCTTTAATTTATTAAGTAATTGATTGACGTTGAAAAACTTATTGGGGTGTTACCATTTAGTGGTCAATTATACGGAATATGTACTGTACTGTGCAATCTACTAATACAAGTTTCAATCAATCAATCAATGAATGCCTAATGAGCCTATGGTGCTGTTAAGTTATTGTGGCTCAACGTGCCTTATTTTTTTATTTTAATGTATTATTATTTAATATATATTATTGTTTTAGTTGCTTAAGAGATATTCTTGTCTCTGAATTTGCTCATTGGAATTTTTATGTTTTTGTGTATTATTTGTTGCCGTAATCATTAAACAAACAGGTTACTCATCAGTTACTCAGTACTTGAGTAGTTTTTTCACAACATACTTTTTACTTTTACTCAAGTAAGTATTTGGGTGACTACTCCTTACTTTTACTTGAGTAATACATCTCAAAAGTAACTGTACTCTTACTTGAGTACAATTTCTGGCTACTCTACCCACCTCTGATTAGCACAGCGCACTGGCTGGCCTCTGTTAAATACTGTATGTTTTTAATCGAATTCAGATTGAAGTCAAATCAGTATAAAATGGGTCTCATAAGAATCAGGTGTCCAATTGCGGCCCGCGAGACGTTATTTTGCGGCTCGTAACCTTGATATTTAAATTCAGTGTTAGTATGGCCTGCGAGTTTTATATGAATGGCGCTTGACAGTGTCATCCATCCATCCATTTTATTCCACTTATCCGTCGGGTCGCGGGGGCAACAGCCTAAGCAGGGAAACTCAGACTTCCCTCTCCCCAGCCTACTTCGTCTAGCTCTTCCTGGGGGATCCCGAGGCGTTCCCAGGCCAGCAGGGAGACATAGTCTTCCCAACGTGTCCTGGGTCTTCTCCGTGGCCTCCTCCCGGTTGGACGTGCCCTAAACACCTCCCTAGGGAGGCGTTCGGGTGGCATCCTGACCAGATGCCCGAACCACCTCATCTGGCTCCTCTCGATGTGGAGGAGCAGCGGCTTTACTTTGAGTTCCTCCCGGATGGCAGAGCTTCTCACCCTATCTCTAAGGGAGAGCCCCGCCACACGGCGGAGGAAACTCATTTCGGCCGCTTGTACCCTTGATCTTATCCTTTCGGTCGTAACCCAAAGCTCATGACCATAGGTGAGGATGGGAACGTAGATCGACCGGTAAATTGAGAGCTTCGCCTTCCGGCTCAGCTCCTTCTTCACCACAACGGATCGGTACAACGTCCGCATTACTGAAGACGCCGCACCGATCCGCCTGTCGATCTCACGATCCACTCTTCCCCCACTCGTGAACAAGACTCCTAGGTACTTGAACTCCTCCACTTGGGGCAGGGGCTCCTCCCCAACCCGGAGATGGCATTCCACCCTTTTCCGGGCGAGAACCATGGACTCGGACTTGGAGTCACAGTGTCATCCATCCATCCATTTTCTACCGCTTATTCCCTTTTGGGGTCGCTGGCGCCTATCTCAGCTACAATCGGGCGGAAGGCGGGGTACACCCTGGACAAGTCGCCACCTCATCGCAGGGCCAACACAGATAGACAGACAACATTCACACTCACATTCACACACTAGGGCCAATTTTTAGTGTTGCCAATCAACCTATCCCCACAGTGTCATATTTGCTATAATTACCAACCCTCCAGAACACTCCGGAATTTCAAGAAAATCATTCAAGGGTAATCATTCCCTCGAACATCTGCCAGTTTTCAACCGGACAACAATGTTCAATGGGTGCCGTGATGACACTGCCTCGGACGCAAACAAGGCCAAGTATGCCTGAGTGATGAGTGACGTTCATATGTTGTCAATATTTACTGTTTTATCCTTCATAGTTAATATTGTAAAACCCACATTCTTTATTTTCATGTACATTCTGGGTGTCTCATTCAGTATAGCTTGGTTTTTAGAGCGGCCGTACCAGCAACTCGAGGATTCCAGGTTCGATCCCCGCTCCCGCCATCCTAGTCACTGCCGTTGTGTCCTTGGGCAAGACACTTTACCCACCTGCTCCCAGTGCCACCCACACTGGTTTAAATGTAACTTAGATATTGGGTTTCACTATGTAAAGCACTTTGAGTCACTAGAGAAAAAGCGCTATATAAAAATAATTCACTTCACTTAAAATTCCATTTTGTTTTTTAAGGGGATCTGTCATTACGTTTTTAGTTTTCAATCAGACTTTATTGTGAGCTTCAAGAGGTAGTCACTTGAATGGTGACAATCTACAATGTAAATAGTCATGAAAATAAAGAAAAGACATTGAATAATGAGAAGGGGTCTCTCTCTCTCTCTCTCTCTCTCTCTCTCTCTCCCTCTCTCTCTCTCTCTCTCTCTCTCTCTCTCTCTCTCTACATATATATATATATATATATATATATATATATATATATATATATATATATATATATATATATATGTAGGTGTGGGAAAAATCACAAGACTACTTCATCTCTACAGAACTGTTTCATGAGGGGTTCCCTCAATCATCAAGATTGAGGGAACATACATATTGCGCTCTACCACGGTATCAAGTACTATTCTCTGGATAATCCAATCAAGACCTTTGCCGTTTGCCACAATGCCCTAAAAACTGACCACCATTTACGGCAGGGGTCGGGAACCTTTTTGCCCGAGAATGCCATGAAAGCCAAATTTTTAATATTTGGCTTTCATGGCTTTATATATATATATATGTATGTATGTATGTATGTATGTATATGTATATATATATATATATATATATATATATTTTTTTTTTTTTTTTTCCTCAAGTAATCAATAAATTATATTTATATATATATATATATATATATATATATATATATATATATATATATATATATATATATATATATATATATATATATATATATATATATATATATATATTAGGGATGCACCGATTAATCGGTAACCGAATATATTCGGCCGAATATGGCAAAAAAAAGCCAGATTCGGCCTTCGGTGGAATGAGTTAAAAACAAGGCCGAATAGTGGCGTGTTACGCAACTTTTTGACGCGGTGACGTTGGGATATGTTGTGTACCTGTATAAGTGTATGAGGTTATAAGCACACACTTAATTGAGATTTACTTGAGCCTTCTGTTTACATTATTAGCATATCTACTGTGGCTAAGCAGACTTTTGCCAAAAGGACAATAATTCATTTGTTGTGGGTTTATCCATTTTAATGCACTTTATTTTTTTTTTTGGAATGCATGTTTTGTTTGAAGGCCTAATATAAATGAAAAACTTTGTGCTTTTTTTGAAAAGCAAAGGCTACTGGAATATCAAAAAAATGTCAATATTCAATAAAAAATTACTTTATTTGAAAAACATGTCTAAATATTTTTCTAGGCTATTTATGCAATATAAAAAAAAATCGTAAAAAACTGCATTCACTATTCGGTATTCGGCCTTCGGCCAAGCGTTTACATTTTATTCGGCTTCGGCCACAAATTTTCATTTCGGTGCATCCCTAATATATATATATATATATATATATATATATATATATATATATATATATATATATATATATATATATATATATATATATATATATATATATATATATATATATATATATATATATATATATATATATATATACACACACACAGTTATGATCAAAATGATTCAACCCCCACACAATTTTGGTGTTTTAGCAAGTTGGACGTTTATTCCGTATTTTGTTTATAGTCATATCAAATAAAGATGTGTCAAATAGACAAATGCAACTTAAATTGTAACACTGTATTTTACAAAATACCAAAAAAGGAAATTTGTCTTAATATCTCATTGCCAAAAATATTCAACCCCCTAGTTCCATGCATCTTTAGTACTTAGTAGAACACCCTTTGGCAGTAATGACATCCTTCAAAGGTGATACATAAGCGGACACAAGCTTCTTGCAAGCATCTACAGGTATTTTAGCCCATTCCTCTTGGGCAAAGGCCTCCAGTTCATTCATATTCTTGGGCTTGCGTGCTGCAACTGCCTTCTTCAAGTCCCACCACAGCTTTTCTAGAGGATTTAGGTCTGGCGACTGTGACGGCCACTCCAGAGTCTTCCAGCCCTTCTTCTGCAACCACTCTGATGTTGATTTGGAGGTATGCTTGGGATCGTTGTCCTGTTGGAAGGTCCAACCTCTCCCAAGCCTCAGCTTCCTCACTGACTTCATTACATTTGCAGCTAATATATCCTGGTAGGAAATAGAATGTATAATGCCTTGAACGCGCTGGAGATTCCCGGTACCTGAGGCAGAGAAACAGCCCCAGAGCATGATTGACCCCCCACCATGCTTAACAGTAGGAAAGGTTTTCTTCTCTTTGTAAGCTTCATTTTTTTCTCCTCCAGACATAACGTTGATTCATAGGCCCAAAGAGTTCCACTTTGTCTCATCACTCCATAGAACAGTTTCCCAAAACCTTTGGGGTTTGTCCAGATGATTTTTAAGCATACTGGAGTCTATTTTCTTGCGCCTGGTAGTCAGAAGTGGGGTGCGCCTGGGAGTTCTGGCATGGAGGCCTTCATCTCGTAGTGCGCGCCTTATTGTCTGGGAAGAAACCTGCGTTCCCCCCTCTGCAATGTCCTGTTGTAGTTCCTCAGCTGTTTTCACCACTGTACGCTTCAAATACCGGACAGCATTCTCTTTCTACCACACCCAGGTAGTGTTTCCACTGTGCCTTTAGCTTTAAACTTGCGAATTATGCTCCCAACTGTGTCTCTTGGAATGTGTAATGTCTTTGCTATTTTCTTATATCCATATCCTTCCTTATGAAGAAAAATGACCTCCTCTCTTGACTTCTTTGACCACTCCCTGGACTTCACCATGTTGCAAATACGCCATTGACCATCTACAGTCTTTTTCAATCAGTTTAATTGTTGCTCGTTATGGTTCTAATCACATCTACAGGTGTTTTCAACACCTGATTGAAAATACTTTATTCAAATTCTGTTCTTAAGAGTTATGATCATCAAGGGGTTGAATAATCTTGTCAATGAGATATTAAGAGAAATGGTATGTTACAAAATATAATGTTGCATTTCAAGTTGCATTTGTCTAATTAATGCATCTTTATTTGATATGACTATAAACAAAATACGGAATAAATGTCCAACTTGCTAAAACACCAATATTGTGTGGACGTTGAAGTGAAGTGAATTATATTTATATAGCGCTTTTCTCTAGTGACTCAAAGCGCTTTACATAGTGAAACCCAATATCTAAGTTACATTTAAACCAGTGTGGGTGGCACTGGGAGCAGGTGGGTAAAGTGTCTTGCCCGAGGACACAACGGCATTGACTGGGATGGCGGAAGCGGGAATTGAACCTGCAACCCTCAAGTTGCTGGCACGGCCGCTCTACAACTGATCACAACTGTGTGTATGTATATATATATATATTGTATGTGTGTGTGTGTGTGTGTGTGTGTGTGTGTGTGTGTGTGTGTGTGTGTGTGTGTGTGTGTGTGTGTGTGTGTGTGTGTGTGTGTGTGTGTGTGTGTGTGTGTTTGCGCGTGTGTGTGTGTGTGTGTGTATATATATATGTATATATACATATATATATATATATATATATATATATATATATATATATATATATATATATATATATATAATATATAAACCAGCCCCCAGACACTTTTTTTTTCAAAATAATTGCCCACGCCTGCTCTGAAAAATGGGAGCCATTACCTCCCTGCTTGGCACTCAGCATCAAGGGTTGGAATTGGGGCTTAAATCACCAAAAATGATTCCCGGGCGCGGCCACTGCTGCTGCTCACTGCTCCCCTCCCCTCCCAGGGGGTGATCAAGGGTGATGGGTCAAATGCAGAGAATAATTTCACCACAACAAGGGTGTGTGTGACAATCATTGGTACTTTAACTTTAAAATATATATGTTTACCAAAATTCACCTCTTTTTTTGCAAAATTCAACATAAATCTTGTGTAAAAAAACACAGCAGATCAATAAATAAGAGGAGCCTTCTGCGCTACGGAGTCCAGGCTGCTCATTTAGCTGATCATCTTGGCGCTGTAAACAAGCATGCTGTACATTGCAGGGGGAGTCATTAGGCAGAGACACTCAGCACCAGCAAGGATGTGAATAATTTAGGAGGTCACGGAGAGATACAGAGTTGGCTTCTCACACGTCACTTGCAGGCTTGCACTGACACTTAATGTTGGATCGCAGGTGTGCTGGAGAAGACGGTAGACGTGGGGGACTTCACTTTGGGGGCAATTGTACCGAGCATTCACCATCCCTGTGCAAAACAAGAATAATGACCGGATTTTCCGGACCATAGGGTGCACCGGATGATAAGGCACATGCATGGCCAATGAGCAGGTCTATTTATGTCTTTTTTCATGCAAAAGGCGCATTAAAGGGGTCATGTTATTATGATTTTTTCTAAATGTAAAATACTTCCTTGTGGTCTACATCAGTGATCCCCAACCAGCGCCGCACGAACAATTGGCACAAGAAATAAAAAAAATAAAAAAACATATATATATATATATATATATATATATATATATATATATATATATTAGGGGTGTGGGAAAAAATCGATTCGAATACGAATCGAATCGTTTATGTTGTGCGATTCAGAATCCATTCTAAATTTTAAAAAATCTATTTATTTCTAATCATTTTTTTTATTTTTTTTATCAATCCAACAAACCAATACACAGCAATAAATAAATAAATGATAAATGGGTTGCACTTGTATAGCGCTTTTCTACCTTCAAGGTACTCAAAGCGCTTTGACACTACTTCCACATTTACCCATTCACACACACATTCACACACTGATGGAGGGAGCTGCCATGCAAGGCGCCAACCAGCACCCATCAGGAGCAAGGGTGAAGTGTCTTGCTCAATACCATAACAATGCAATCCAATTCCAAAACCGAACCTGACCCAGCAACACTCAGAACTGCAATAAACAGAGAAATTGAGAGGAGACACAAACACCACACAGAACAAACCAAAAGTAGTGAAACAAAAATGAAGATTATCAACAATAGCAGTGATTAAAAATCCCTAATTGACATTATCATTAGACATTTATAAAAAATAATAAAAAAGAACAATAGTGTCACAGTGGCTTACACTTGCATGGCATCTCATAAGCTTGACAACACACTGTGTCCAATGTTTTCACAAAGATAAAATAAGTCATATTTTTGGTTCGTTTAATAGTCAAAACACATTTACATTATTGCAATCAGTTGATAAAACATTGTCCTTTACAATTATAAAATCTTTTTTACAAAAATCTACTACAAGCAGACTGGGGTAGATCCTGCTGAAATCTTATTGAATGAATACAGAATCCTTTTGAATCGGAAAAATATCGTTTTTGAATCGAGAAGAATCGAAAAAATCGATACATTTATCGAATCGTGACTCCAAGAATCGATATTGAATCGAATCGCGGGACACCCAAAGATTCACAGCCCTAATACATATATATTTTAAATGATTAAATCAACATAAATAACACAATATATACATAATATATCAATACAGATGAATACAGTCTGCAGCGATACAGTCCGTAAGCACACATGATTGTATTTCTCTTTGGTAAAAAACTAAAAAAGATATCCCCCCGCCGGGCCGCGGGGCAAATTATCAAGCATTGACGGGTCTGCAGGTACTAAAAAAAAAATCAAAATAAACATTGGTGTGCTTGTTTCTCATAAGAATGGTGGATGGTCGGCAAAAAAACAATAAAAAAAAGTGCAGTTCCCCTTTTGTCACACCTATGGATCACGTTTTGTTTTTGATTTTGGACAATCAGTCACGTTTTGCACTTCCTGGTTTTGTTTGTTTCCATGCCAACTTCATTAGTTTTCACCCGTCACGTCCCTGTTCTCAGCCTCACCTGTTTTCACTCATCATCACAGCTATTTAAGTCACTCCTTTTCTTGTCTTCGTCCTGGGATCTTCACATGCGCACGCACCCTACCCATGCTGTACCTCCTTCAAGTCCATAGCTCCATGCCGTGTAAGTTTTTTTGTAGTTATGCCATTGTGCTAGTTTTTTTTATAGTTTATTATATTCATGCCATCGTACTGTTTCTGCTCATAGTTCATTCATGCCAATCGAGCAAGTGTTTTTGTTTCACGTTTGTATTGTTTTAAAGTGCAAACAATTCAAGTTCACTTCAGTTATTTTTTTACTGTCAGCATATGTTGGAAACATCTGTGGGCAGGGACAAAAACAAGACAATATTGTCCACTGTCCAACTGCTCTAAATTAAGAGTTCACAGCTCCAGTTTCACTGACTGACTATGCCCAAAACAATGTAGTAATTACTCTTAGTCTTCACTGAAAAATAGTGTAAACACAATAAACATATCACTCTAATAACAAGAGCATAAAACAAATGATAATCAGTCAGTGCTGACTACCCTTACTACTCCTCCTTCTCCACTTTCTGCAGTCCGAGCATAATGTGGTGGATGGTCGGCAAAAAAAACAATAAAAAAAAGTGGAGTTCCCCTTTTGTCACACCTATGGATCACGTTTTGTTTTGTCATGTCATGTTTTTGATTTTGGACAATCAGTCACGTTTTGCACTTCCTGGTTTTGTTGTTTAGCCAAGTTTCTACCTCCTTAGTTTGTTTATTTTTTATTATAGTGTTTAAATTAAAAAAAAACATGTACCTGAATTCACGCATGGCTCGTCCTGTAATCCCGCTGCGTCGAAGGAGCACACACGATCCATGTCCAAGCATGACACCTTTAACATGGCAAGTATATTATTATTAGGGATGTCCCGATACAACTTTTTCACTTCCGATACGATACCGATATTGTAGCCTTGAGTATTTGCCGATACCGATATCAATACGATACGATATAGGCACGAATCATACATATATTTATTCCTTATTTTGTTTTGTAGAATGTTAGAAAAGGCTTGAGAAAGTGATGTTACTGTTACTGATGTTGTAGTGTTAAAACAGAAAACAATAGTCAGCAAGAGTAGGTATAGGAAAAACTGACCCATTTATTATTAACCAATTGGTTACATAAATTTTAACCTTCAACATAAGAGTATTACCTCAACAAATCCAATAAAAACAAAATGTTATATTTAAAGTGCAAAATAACCACTAATACCAACATAATTATACAATTGAAAATAATAAATTAGAAGACCCTGAAAAATAACCTAAATAAATCCAATAAAAAAAACAAAAAACGTTTTAAAGTGCAAACAATTCAAGTTCACTTCAGTTATTTTTTTACTGTCAGCATATGTTGGAAACAACTGTGGGCAGGGACAAAAACAACACAATATTGTCCACTGTCCAACTGCTCTAAATTAAGAGTTCACAGCTCCAGTTTCACTGACTGACTATGCCCAAAACAATGTAGTAATTACTCTTAGTCTTCACTGAAGAATAGTGTAAACACAATAAACATATCACTCTAATAACAAGAGCATAAAACAAATAATAATCAGTCAGTGCTGACTACCCTTACTACTCCTCCTTCTCCACTTTCTGCAGTCCGAGCATAATGTGGGGATTTTTTTTAAGAAGATAAGCATTTCGGCATGCTGTGAGTTAAAATACTTCCACACAGCCGACATCACTACACTTTGCTGAGCACACGCGTTGTCGTTGTTGTGATCACGTGGGCTGTGCATGCTGGATCAGAGACGATCTTCTTCCGCGGCCACCACCAACGTTAATTAAGGGGTATTGCCGCCACCTACTGTGTTGGAGTGTGATCAAACCAGTCACCTATTATAGAAGTGCTGCAGCGGCAAATGGACAGCTTATATCGGAGCGCTTATATCGGAGTTTTTAGATTCAGTCCGATAAAATCCGATATTCACTTTTTTGGCTAATATCGGACCGATTTCCGATATCAATATCGGATCGGGACATCCCTAATTATTATTAAGTGTAATAACATGTTAGATCCACTTGATGTCCATTGTGGTGGTGTGGGGGGGGGGGGATTTGGGTCCCCACATCTAAAGTCCCCTCCAAGGTTTCTCATTGTCCCATCGGGTTGAGTTTTTCCTTGCCCTGATGTGGGATCAAAGCCGAGGATGTCGTTGTGGCTTGTGCAGCCCCTTGAGACACTCGTGATTTATTTAGGTCTATATAAATAAACATTGATTGAGTTTTTCCTTGCCTTGATGTGGGATCTACTCGTGATTTATTTAGGGCTATATAAGTAAACATTGAAGTGTGCTTGTTAGTCGAAGTTAGCATAAACGTGGCTCTCCTTCACTCCACAAATGCAAAACAACAGCCTGTGCAATGTTGCACATGTAAAGTCAACAAATCTGTGATGAGGTGGCGACTTGTCCAGGGTGTACCCCGCCTTCCTTCCGATTGTAGCTGAGATAGGCACCAGCGCCCCCTCCCCAAAGTGTAAAAAATGGATGGATGGATGGAAGTCAACAAATTACACGCACACGACTTTGTTATTTAAAAAAAAAAGGTGTGCTTTGAGTCTTGTTTTGTTTTCCTTCTAGAAGTCTGTTCCCCCCTGCTGCCATCATTTAGTGTCATCCATACTGTGCAGTTCTTACTGAGATTCCCACGGAGTTGTACTCTTCTCTCCCTCCCAGAAAGCAAATTAAAATCCCTTATACTCAAAGTAAAAATGCCGTAAAACACACTTTTCCTGCAGCTCGGCATAATCCGGACAAATAAAGTGTTCACTTTGTGCCTCGTCTATGCGGGTTTTATCACCTGCGTTTTATTTGGATTTTTATTTTTATCGCCGTGTTTTACATTCCATTTGAGTGAACTGCGATTATTCGCTTTTTTTTTTTGTGATGAGTGTTTATCGCCACTCCGGGGTTGCCTTTTGTTCAATTCTTTCTTTACTGTTGCCTTGTTTTTTAATAGGAATGATAAAAATGAGAATGGGGGTCGTGCTGATTATGGCCCACTTTAATTGTCTCTTTAACATTAGCCCAGTTAATGCTGCCTTTGTAAAACTTACAATACACCAAAAGTTGTCTTAAAACACATGCAAACTTGATAGTGCATGCAAAGATGATCTGGTTCAGCAAAATAGAGCAGGGGTGTCAAACTCAAATATAGAGTGGGCCAAAATTTAAAAAGTGAACAAAGCCGCAGGCCAAAGTTGAACAAATTAGGTAGGTAGGTCTTTATTGTCATTCCAACAAGTACAACGAAACTTTGTTTTCAGCACAAACCTGTTCAAGATTAGACAAACAAACAGTGTAGAATCCAATCCAATCCAATCCACTTTATTTATATAGCACATTTAAACAACAATAACGTTTCCAAAGTGCTGCACAGCCATGTTAAAAACAAATGTAAAAAAAAAAAAAATAAAATAAAATAAAAAAGTATATGTACATATATTATGCTCCACCAATGACTGAATAAAACAAAAAATGAATAAAAATAAAACCAATAAAAACAATATAAAAACAAATATGATTAAAAACTATTTTAAAGGGTAAACTCAATTAAAACAGTAAAATAGAAATCAAAGTGTATAAAAAACACAGAGGACAACAGAGGACCACACAACTCACGTAGTGTTAAAAGCCAAAGAATAAAAGTGGGTCTTAAGACGAGACTTAAAACACTCCACTGTGGAAGCAGTTTGAACATGGAGCGGCAGAGTGTTCCAGAGCACAGAGAAGGCCCCTGTCTCCCCTGGTCTTAAGTCTGGTCTTGGGCACCACGAGCTGGAACTGGCTTTCGGACCTCAGAGCGCGCGCAGGGATGTAAATTTGGATGAGGTCCGAGATATATTGAGGTGCCAGTCCATGTAAAGATTTAAAAACAAACGGCAATGTTTTAAAATCAATTCTAAAATGAACAGGGAGCCAGTGCAAACTCTGAAGAATTGGGGTTATATGCTGGCCTTTCCTGGTCCCTGTTAAAAGTCGTGCTGCCGCGTTCTGGACTAACTGCAACCGGGAGAGAGCTTTTTGGCTAATGCCAGCATAAAGTGCATCGCAGTAGTCCAGGCGACTTGAAATAAAAGCATGCACCACTTGTTCAAAAAGGTTAAAAGATAAAAACGGTTTAACCTTTACTAAAAGACGAAGGTGATAAAAACACGATTTTAAAACGCCATTGACTTGTTTGTCTAGTTTAAAATGGCTGTCTATAGTGACGCCAAGGCTGGTGACTTTGGGACGCACATCATTTTGCAATGGTCCCAAGTCAGTGAGGGCCGGACCAAACACTAAAATTTCCGTTTTTCCCTCATTCATTATCAAAAAATTCTGGGCTAACCAAGCCTTGACGTCGCATAGACAGTTATGAAGGGGTTTCAGGGGGCCGTGGCTTTTTGAAATCGGCATATAAATTTGGCAGTCATTTGCATAAAAGGTTACAGAACAAGAACGCTGATGGGTCGCCATAAGGCGCCCCGTAAAAGACGGGAAAAAGGTAAACGCCGGGGAAGGATGAGTAAAAAAATACAATCCAGACTGGGCTCCGAAGGGTTGGAGTGAGAAAAAACCTCCATAGCAAAGCACATATACATATTACAACATACATCTCGAGATATCTAGCAACAGAGGGAAGGTATGTAAAGGTCAAGGTGGTAGGCCGCAGCTCTCAGGCTGCAATCCCATATGGGATTGCATCGAGGGCGTTGGATTGGGGGACAGGAGGGTGTATGTGTGGCGTATATTTATGTGTGTGTGTGTGTGTGTGTGTGTGCATAAGCCTGTAGTGTGTCTCTGTTCCGCGGCCTTGATGTAATTGCCGTCGCTAGTCCAAAGTTCACAACAACAGGTGTGTGTCCATGAGAGACAAAAAAGGGAGTTTGTTGTGTCTTCCTGCAGTGATCTTCGGGAGAGTCTCGAAGCCAGGGAAAAAAAATCCAAGTTAAAATGATTTGTATGCGAGTGAAAATAAAATTTGCTTTTCACTCTAAAATTGTCTATGACTGGTCCTCAAAAACTGCGGGGTAGACAGTCCGATGTAATCCACAGTTCTTCCCGCATCCTCCAATCATTTGTGGCAGCTTTGGGGTTCTTTGAAGACTGCCAGCAACTTCCAATTTGTCGACAAACCAGAGCAACGCTTACTCCAATCAGCAGATGTCCTGTTGTCATAATTCTGAATAGGTGGATATCTTCACGTCCTCGACAGAAAAGGGTCGCCAGGCTTTTTCTCCCAAGAGTCCGTCGTATGAGTAAAAAAATACAATCCAGACTGGGCTCCTAAGGGTGCCCAGTTTGGAGTGAGAAAAAATCTCCATAGCAAAGCACATATACATATTACAACATACATCTCGAGATATCTAGCAACAGAGGGAAGGTATGTAAAGGTCAAGGTGGTAGGCCGCAGCTCTCAGGCTGCAATCCCATATGGGATTGCATCGAGGGCGTTGGATTGGGGGACAGGAGGGTGTATGTGTGGCGTATATTCATGTGTGTGTGTGTGTGCATAAGCCTGTAGTGTGTCTCTGTTCCGCGGCCTTGATGTAATTGCCGTCGCTAGTCCAAAGTTCACAACAACAGGTGTGTGTCCATGAGAGACAAAAAAGCGAGTTTGTTGTGTCTTAAAGGCAGTGATCTTCGGGAGAGTCTCGAAGCCAGGGGAAAAAATCCAAGTTAAAATTATTTGTATGCGAGTGAAAATTAAATTTGCTTTTCACTCTAAAATTGTCTATGACTGGTCCTCAAAAACTGCGGGGTAGACAGTCCGATGTAATCCACAGTTCTTCCCGCATCCTCCAATCATTTGTGGCAGCTTTGGGGTTCTTTGAAGACTGCCAGCAACTTCCAATTTGTCGACAAACCAGAGCAACGCTTACTCCAATCAGCAGATGTCCTGTTGTCGGAATTCCAAATAGGTGGATATCTTCACGTCCTCGACAGAAAAGGGTCGCCAGGCTTTTTCTCCCAAGAGTCCGTCGTATGAGTAAAAAAATACAATCCAGACTGGGCTCCTAAGGGGGCCCAGTTTGGAGTGGGAAAAAACCTCCATAGCAAAGCACATATACATATCACAACATACATCTCGAGATATCTAGCAACAGAGGGAAGGTATGTAAAGGTCAAGGTGGTAGGTCGCAGCTCTCAGGCGCTGACCATCTATTCATCACCCCTACGGGATTGCATCGAGGGCGTTGGATTGGGGGACAGGAGGGTGTATGTGTGGCGTATATTTATGTGTGTGTGTGTGTGCATAAGCCTGTAGTGTGTCTCTGTTCCGCGGCCTTGATGTGTCTCTGTTCCGCGGCCTTGATGAACTGTGGCTAGTCCAAAGTTCACAACAACAGGTGTGTGTCCATGAGAGACAAAAAAGCGAGTTTGTTGTGTCTTCCTGCAGTGATCTTCGGGAGAGAAAAGGGTCGCCAGGCATTTTCTCCCAAGAGTCCGTCGTGTGTCCGGCAACAACCGCTTCGTCACGACAACAGGTTCCCCCCAAACCCAAGATCTTGTCAATTTTTTTGAGGCCAGTTAAATAGTTCCAATGTTTAGATTTGGAGAGCAGTGCAAAAAGAAGCAACAAGAAAGTTAAGACAAGACAAAACAAAGAAGCAAGCAGGAGAGTTAAGGGGAGCGTCCACCCTCGATGAGTGCCAAATTAACCTTTTAATAGGGACCCAAACAAGTTTTGCAATGAATATTGAACAAGCAAGGCTTATATAACTTTATAGTGACATGCAAAATCGAGTTTCAAATGATAATAGTAATAATAATTAAAAAATAGCAATGGCATATCAAATAAAATGTAAATAAAAATGTAATGCCTCTTTTCTATTTGCAGCCCTCTGAGGTAAATATCAAAAAATAACTTTTTCCACAGGCTAATAAAACATTGAAAATAACAATAATGAATGAATCAAACGCCTTGTGATGAGGTGGCGACTTGTCCAGTGTGTACGAGCTGAGATAGGCTCCAGCCACCCCGAACGGGACAAGCGGTAGAAAATGGACTGATGGATGGAATGAATCAAACATTCAAGTAGCCAGAGAAAGTGCGTGAATAAAAACGTTAATTATTGCTCCGTTTACTACGCTGATTTGCTTTAACACCGAATATGGAACAAGCAACGTTTATATAACTTAACAGTGCAAAATCAACTTTCAAAAAGCAAACGAAAAAACATCAACGGCATATTAAATAAAATGAGAATAAAACATTTGGAAGAGTTAGTTGCTGCAAGGGGGCTCTGGGTATATGTTCTGTTGTGTTTATGTGGCGAATGTTCTCCCGAAATGGGTTTGCCATTCTTGTTTGGTGTGGGTTCACAGTGTGGCGCGTGTTTGTAACAGTGTTAAAGTTGTTTATACGGCCACCTTCAGTATGGGTGTTGACCAAGTTTGCCTTGCATTCATTTCGGGGCGTAAAAGCCGCATATATTATGTGACCTGGCCGGCACGCTGTCTGTAAGGAGGAAAAGAGGACATGAGGACAGGTTGTAGAGTACGATAAAGGCAGGGTCCTCAATATTGTTGTCTGGGTGGAAATCGGGAGAAATTCGGGAGAATGGTTGCCCCCGGGAGATTTTCGGGAGGGACACTGAAATTCGGGAGTCTTCTGGGAAAATCAGGAAAGTTGGCAAGTAAGAGTATTAGCGGTGAATGTGGTGTTACGGCGGCACCACTGCTGTATAATACCGGCAGGCCAGGTCTAATGTTAATTTGATATTGCCTCAAGGGCCAAATTAAACTACACGGCGGGCCAAATTTGGCCCGCGGGCCAGAGTTTGACAACCTTTGCTTTAGAGTGAGTGAATGTCTGTCCTAATGTGTTTGCAAATATATGCCGGCTGTTAGAACGCCCACAAAGATGGAAACATAATGATTTAGTTCTCACAATGTGATTCATCAAGACTGAAACTGTTCGACGGCCACTGTTTTGCATCCCTATTTATCTATTTAGCATTTTTAATCATACTTGCCAACCTTGAGACCTCCGTTTTCGAGAGATTGGGGGGAGGGGCGGGGGGGCGTACTTGCCAACCTTGAGACCTCCGTTTTCGAGAGATTGGGGGGAGGGGCGGGGGGGCGTACTTGCCAACCTTGAGACCTCCAATTTCGGGGGGTGGAGGGTTGGGGGGCGCGTTTGGGGGCAGGGCGTGGTTAAGAAGGGAGGAGTATACTGTATTTACAGCTAGAATTCACCAAGTCAAGTATTTCATATTATATATATATATATATATATATATAAGAAATTAAGAAGTCAAGTATTTCATGTATACTGTGGAGCAAAAACGTATTTAGTCAGCCAGCGATTGTGCAAGTTCTCCCACTTAAAATGATGACAGAGGTCTGTAATTTTCATCATAGGTACACTTCAACTGTGAGAGACAAAATGTGGAAAAAAAAATCCAGGAATTCACATTGTAGGAATTTTAAATAATTTTTTTGTAAATTATGGTGGAAAATAAGTATTTGGTCAACCATTCAAAGCTCTCACTGATGGAAGGAGGTTTTGGCTGAAAATCTCACCATACATGGCCCCATTCATTCTTTCCTTAACACGGATCAATCGTCCTGTCCCCTTAGCAGAAAAACACCCCCAAAGCATGATGTTTCCACCCCCATGCTTCACAGTAGGTATGGTGTTCTTGGGATGCAACTCAGTATTCTTCTTCCTCCAAACACGACGAGTTGAGTTTATACCAAAAAGTTCTATTTTGGTTTCATCTGACCACATGACATTCTCCCAATTCTCTGCTGTATCATCCATGTATCCATTTTGGTATAAACTCAACTTGTCGTGTTTGGAGGAAGAAGAATACTGAGTTGCATCCCAAGAACGTATGTATGTGTGGGAAAAATCACAAGACTACTTCATCTCTACAGAACTGTTTCATGAGGGGTTCCCTCAATCGTCAGGAGATTTTAATGGAAGCATTCACATACAATGGTTTATATAGAGCACAGAGTGGGTGGGTACAGGCAGGCGTAGGGTGTGGTGATTGGCTCATATGTTACCTAGGAGGTGTTTCCGTCTGTGACGGCATGCTGAGATGATTTTGCTGCGCTTGTTGAGAGATGACAGGTCTGGGCGATGTATAATAAACAGTTTCTCTTTCAAGCATAGGTTGCATCTTTTATTACCACTGTTGTAAGGTGTGCTGGATGCAAGAATTTGCCATGTTATTGAATATTCAACATTATTGTCTTTGAGGTTCCAAATGTGTTTGCTGAGTTCTGTAGAATTCCGCAAAGTCTGGTTCTAAAGGAGGCCTTCTGATTATTCCATCTGGTTTTAAACTCTCCTTCAGTTAATCCTACGTACGTGTCGGATGTGTTAATGTCCTTGCGTGTTACCTTTGCTTGGTGAACGACTGATGTTTGTAAGCACCCCCCGTTGAGAGGGCAATCAGGTTTCCCGCGGCAGTTGCATTCCTTAATGGTTTCGGAGTCGTTCAGCCTGGGGGCAGGTAGTCCTTTAGCAATTGTTTTATTGTGATTTGAAATGATTTGTTACATGTTATTCATACAGCTGTAGCTCAATTTGATGTTGTTCTTGTTGAATACTTTTCTTAGGGTGTTGCCTTTGGGGAAGTGTTTGTCGATCAGAGTCAGGAACTCGTGGCCAATATTAGTTGAGACCAGTTAAAACCAGATGGAATAATCACAAGACCTCCTTTAGAAACCAGACCTTGCGGAATTCTACAGAACTCAGCAAGCACATTTGGAACCTCAGAGACAATAATGGGGGTGCTAGCGGGGTGTATAATATAGCCTGGAAGAATCATGGATACATGGGATTCTGGGTAATTGTTTTGTTGCGTTTATAATGCATTACTGTGTTTGGTCTAGTGGAGCTTGAGAGGTGCTGCAAAGTGGAATGGGCTTAACTACCTAAAAGCAGGTGTGCCAAACTTGTGGCGTCGTATTCAAAAGGATGCCAAAGGTTCATCAACATAATATCAAGCAAATGCTATGAATACTTTTTTTTAATTTTAATGTAAAAAAATTGTATGAAAAAACTTCCCCCTTTTTGTTATCTATTCTATTATTCTAGGGCTTCACGGTGGCAGAGGGGTTAGTGCGTCTGCCTCACAATACGAAGTTCCTGCAGTCCTGGGTTCAAATCCAGGCTCGGGATCTTTCTGTGTGGAGTTTGCATGTTCTCCCCGTGAATGCGTGGGTTCCCTCCGGGTACTCCGGCTTCCTCCCACTTCCAAAGACATGCACCTGGGGATAGGTTGATTGGCAACACTAAATTGGCCCTAGTGTGTGAATGTTGTCTGTCTATCTGTGTTGGCCCTGCGATGAGGTGGCGACTTGTCCAGGGTGTACCCCGCCTTCCGCCCGATTGTAGCTGAGATAGGCGCCAGCGCCCCCCGCGACCCCAAAAGGGAATGAGCGGTAGAAAATGGATGGATGGATTCTATTATTCTATTGGGACGGCGTGGCGCAGTGGGAGAGTGGCCGTGCGCAACCCGAGGGTCCCTGGTTCAATCCCCACCTAGTACCAACCCTGTCACAACCGTTGTGTCCTGAGCAAGACACTTCACCCTTGCTCCTGATGGGTGCTGGTTAGCGCCTTGCATGGCAGCTCCCTCCATCAGTGTGTGAATGTGTGTGTGAATGGGTGAATGTGGAAGTAGTGTCAAAGCGCTTTGAGTACCTTGAAGGTAGAAAAGCGCTATACAAGTACAACCCATTTATCATTTATTTATGTTCTCCCGAAATGTGTTTGTCATTCTTGTCTGGTGTGGGTTCACTGTGTGGCGCATATTAGTAAGACTTTATATCACAACCTTCAGTGTGACCTGTATGGCTGTTGAACAAGTATGCCTTGCAGTCGTGTACGTGTGTCTGCGGAAGCAACATATAACATGTTACTGGGCTTGCAAGCTGTTTGTACATGATGTAGAATGCGTCAATGGCAGTTGCTTCATAGTGAAGTGAAGTGAATTATATTTATATAGCGCTTTTCTCAAGTGACTCAAAGCGCTTTACATAGTGAAACCCAATATCTAAGTTACATTTAAACCAGTGTGGGTGGCACTGGGAGCAGGTGGGTAAAGTGTCTTGCCCAAGGACACAGCGGCAGTGACTAGGTTGGCAGAAGCGGGAATCGAACCTGCAACCCTCAAGTTGCTGACACGGCCACTCTACCAACCGAGCTAGCACGCCTTTATTATTATTATCTGGGTGACCATCGGCAGATCTTCGCGAGAATGGCTGCTTTGAGAATTCGGGAACCTCCCGGAAATTTTGGGGAGGGTTGACAAGTGTAATGCCGTCAAGCGGAATTCATGTAAAAGTCGCGGGCCGGGTGTCTAAGACCCCTTGTTTACACATAGCACAAAACACAAAAAAAAACTAAAACTCTTTATGCTGTTATTTAATTTTAAATTTCAAAAGACTTTTGTGGCTCCCATTGTCTTCTTTATTTTGTGAAACGGGTCAAAATGGTTGACAAGACTTTGCAGCATCGTGTGGACATCGGGGGCGGTACCTCTGGATTGGCAGACCGGGGGTGGTGGTTCCTCTCTTTAAGAAGGGGGACCGGAGGGTGTGTTCCAACTATCGTGGGATCACACTCCTCAGCCTTCCCGGTCAGGTTTATTCAGGTGTACTGGAGAGGAGGCTACGCCGGATAGTCGAACCTCGGATTCAGGAGGAACAGTGTGGTTTTCGTCCTGGTCGTGGAACTGTGGACCAGCTCTATACTCTCGGCAGGGTTCTTGAGGGTGCATGGGAGTTTGCCCAACCAGTCTACATGTGCTTTGTGGACTTGGAGAAGGCATTCGACCGTGTCCCTCGGGAAGTCCTGTGGGGAGTGCTCAGAGAGTATGGGGTATCGGACTGTCTTATTATGGCGGTCCGCTCCCTGTATGATCAGTGTCAGAGCTTGGTCCGCATTGCCGGCAGTAAGTCGGACACATTTCCAGTGAGGGTTGGACTCCGCCAAGGCTGTCCTTTGTCACCGATTCTGTTCATAACTTTTATGGACAGAATTTCTAGGCGTAGTCAAGGCGTTGAAGGGTTCCGGTTTGGTGGCCGCGGGATTAGGTCTGTGCTTTTTGCAGATGATGTGGTCCTGATGGCTTCATCTGACCGGGATCTTCAGCTCTCGCTGGATCGGTTCGCAGCCGAGTGTGAAGCGACCGGAATGAGAATCAGCACCTCCAAGTCCGAGTCCATGGTTCTCGCCCGGAAAAGGGTGAAATGCCATCGCCGGGTTGGGGAGGAGACCCTGCCCCAAGTGGCGGAGTTCAAGTACCTAGGAGTCTTGTTCACGAGTGAGGGAAGAGTGGATCGTGAGATCGACAGGCGGATCGGTGCGGCGTCTTCAGTAATGCGGACGTTGTACCGGTCCGTTGTGGTGAAGAAGGAGCTGAGCCGGAAGGCAAAGCTCTCAATTTACCGGTCGATCTACGTTCCCATCCTCACCTATGGTCATGAGCTTTGGGTCATGACCGAAAGGATAAGATCACGGGTACAAGCGGCCGAAATGAGTTTGGGTCTCTCCTTTAGAGATAGGGTGAGAAGCTCTGCCATCCGGGAGGAACTCAAAGTAAAGCCGCTGCTCCTCCACATCGAGAGGAGCCAGATGAGGTGGTTCGGGCATCTGGTCAGGATTCCACCCGAACGCCTCCCTAGGGAGGTGTTTAGGGCACGTCCAACCGATAGGAGGCCACGGGGAAGACCCAGGACACGTTGGGAAGACTATGTCTCCCGGCTGGCCTGGGAACGCCTCGGG
Organism: Nerophis ophidion; assembly: GCF_033978795.1. Lineage (NCBI taxonomy): Eukaryota > Metazoa > Chordata > Actinopteri > Syngnathiformes > Syngnathidae > Nerophis > Nerophis ophidion. The sequence goes on from NC_084615.1 coordinate 9,273,377, forward strand.
ATCCCCCGGGAAGAGCTAGACGAAGTGGCTGGGGAGAGGGAAGTCTGGGTTTCCCTGCTTAGGCTGTTGCCCCCGCGACCCGACCTCGGATAAGCGGAAGATGATGGATGGGTCAAAATGGCTCTTTGAGTGGCAAAGGTTGTCGACACCATGTTAAAACAAAAAATATATTTTTTCCATTCATCTTTTTCCATTTTTTTTATACATTTTTGAAAAAGCTCCAGAGAGCCACTAGGGCGGCGCTAAAGAGCCACGGGTTGCCGACCCCCAGTCTAATTAAACATGCAAGTCCCTTGTCTGGGGTTAGACTGAAATTGGATGCGATCCACATCCTCTCTGTGTGGGAGCCAATGTCAGGAGGCGGGTGCCTGTTTGACATTCATGCGTCTAGTCGGGATCAATAAGTCCAGCATATTTGAACACACACACGCTGACCCTGGTGACCTCATCAACCTCCCCCGGACTGTTGAGAGTGCAATCAGCGTTTCCATGTGCAGTTAACTTATAATGCCGCTGCATTAAGGTCCACACGCACGTGCTGTTTCTGTGTGTGTGTGTGTGTGTGTGTGTGTGTGTGTGTGTGTGTGTGTGTGTGTGTGTGTGTGTGTGTGTGTGTGTGTGTGTGTGTGTGTGTGTGTTTAGGCCAGGACACAAGTCTCCACTGAGCCATCCCGGTTACTGCGCAGCCGAATAAAGCAAAGCCGTGCAGTCTGGGGACCAGTTAGCTCTGTGTTGTTTTCGCGGCTTCTTGCAAGGATTTTTTATTTGCGGCGGTTTTGGGACACTTCCGCGTTTACGATGCCCTTTTAGTACCTGAAGATGCAAAATGATGAAATCTCCAGCCTGTTATGAAGCCGTTGTAATGTTCCTGCTACGTGAACCACTGGGGTGAGCTGAGTGTGCCAGGAGGCAGGAGAGTCACATACTGTACTGCACGGGTGTCAAACTCAAGACCCGGGGGCCGGATGTGTCCATTCGGCCCTTGAAAGCCTGCAAATAATATGTGAAGTGAAGTGAATTATATTTATATAGCGCTTTTTCTCTAGTGACTCAAAGCGCTTTACATAGTGAAACCCAATATCTAACTTACATTTAAAGCAGTGTGGGAGCAGGTGGGTAAAGTGTCTTGCCCAAGGACACAATGGCAGTGACTCTGATGGCACAAGCGGGAATCGAACCTGCAACCCTCAAGTTGCTGGCACGGCCGCTCTACCAACCGAGCTATACCGTCACTTAAAGTACTGTAACTTTTCTTACTAAATGTATTCTCTCTTAAAAAATACATGTGCTCGCAAATTATGTTAACTTAAATATCGTCTACTTACCGTATTTCCTTGAATTGCCGCCGGGGCGCTAATTAATTTAAAACCTCTTCTCACTCCGGCGTTTACCAAAGGCATGTGGTAAATTTAGGCCTGCGTTTAACAAAATTGAGTGTGATGTAAGGATACCATCATGAAAAGCACATTTAATAATAAAAAACGTTATTATGGTCTTACCTTTACCTATAAATAAAGTTCATTTATAGGTAAAGGTATTACGATGCCACGCTGTTGTAACACGTGCTGAATGTGGCTTGGCATTGTCTTGCTGAAATAAGCAGGGGCGTCCATGAAAAATACGGCGCTTAAACGGCAGCATATGTTGTTCCAAAACCCGTATGTACCTTTCAGCATTAATGGTGCCTTCACAGATGTGTAAGTTACCCATGCCTTTGGCACTAATGCACCCCCATACCATCACAGATGCTGGCTTTTCAACTTTGCGCCTATAACAATCCGGATGGTTATTTTCCTCTTTGTTCCGGAGGACACCACGTCCACAGTTTCCAAATATAATTTGAAATTTGGACTCATCAGACCACAGAACACTTTTCCACTTTGCATCAGTCCATCTTAGATGAGCTCGGGCCCAGCGAAGCCGGCGGCTTTTCTGGGTGTTGTTGATAAATGGCATACACTTTGCATTGTAGAGTTTTAACTTACAGATGTAGCGACCAACAGTGGTTTTATGAAGTGTTCCTGAGTGAAGTGAAGTGAAGTGAATTATATTTACATAGCGCTTTTTCCTCAAGTGACTCAAAGCACTTTACATAGTGAAACCCAATATCTAAGTTACATTTAAACCAGTGTGGGTGGCACTGGGAGCAGGTGGGTAAAGGGTCTTGCCCAAGGACACAATGGCAGTGACTAGGATGGCGGAAACGGGGATCGAACCTGCAACCCTCAAGTTGCTGGCACAGCCGCTCTACCAACCGAGCTATACCGTCACTTAAAGTACTGTAACTTTTCTTACTAAATGTATTTTCTCTTAAAAAATACATGTACTCGCAAATTATGTTAACTTAAATATCGTCTACTTACCGTATTTCCTTGAATTGCCGCCGGGGCGCTAATTAATTTAAAACCTCTTCTCACTCCGGCGTTTACCAAAGGCATGTGGTAAATTTAGGCCTGCGTTTAAAAAATTGAGTGTGATGTAAGGACACCATCATGAAAAGCACATTTAATAATAAAAAACGTTATTATGGTCTTACCTTTACCTATAAATGAAGTTCATGCGCCGCTCCTTCTGATCAAAAGCATCGATAACTCTTTTACTACGATGCCACGCTGTTGTAACACGTGCTGAATGTGGCTTGGCATTGTCTTGCTGAAATAAGCAAGGGCGTCCATGAAAGATATGGCGCTTAAATGGCAGCATATGTTGTTCCAAAACCCGTATGTACCTTTCAGCATTAATGGTGCCTTCACAGATGTGTAAGTTACCCATGCCTTGGGCACTAATACACCCCCATACCATCACAGATGCTGGCTTTTCAACTTTGCGCCTATAATAATCCAGATGGTTCTTTTCCTCTTTGTTCCGGAGGACACAACGTGCACAGTTTCCAAATATAATTTGAAATTTGGACTCATCAGACCACAGAACACTTTTCCACTTTGCATCAGTCCATCTTAGATGAGCTCGGGCCCAGCGAAGCCGGCGGCTTTTCTGGGTGTTGTTGATAAATGGCATACACTTTGCATAGTAGAGTTTTAACTTACAGATGTAGCGACCAACAGTGGTTTTCTGAAGTGTTCCTGAGCCCGTGTGGTGATATCCTTTACACACTGATGTCGGTTTTTGATGCAGTACCACCTGAGGGTTCAAAGGTCCGTAATATCATCGCTTACATGCAGTGATTTCTCCAGATTCTCTGAACCTTTTGATGATTTTACGGACCGTAGATGGTAAAATCCCTAAATTCCTTGCAATAGCTCGTTGAGAAATGTTGTTCTAAAACTTTTCGACAATTTACTTCCAAATTGGTGACCCTCCCCCCATCCTTGTTTGGGAATTACTTAGCATTTCATGGAAGCTGCTTTTATACCCAATCATGGTACCCACCTGTTCCCAATTAGCCTGCACACCTGTGGGATGTTCCAAATAAGTGTTTGATGAGCATTCCTCAACTTTATCAGTATTTATTGCCAGCTTTCCCAACTTCTTTGTCACATGTTGCTGGCATCAAACTCTAAAGTTAATGATTATTTGCAACAAAAAAAATGTTTATGAGTTTGAACATCAAATATGTTGTCTTTGTAGCATATTCAACTGAATATGGGTTGAAAATGATTTGCAAATCATTGTATTCCGTTTATATTTACATCTAACACAATTTCCCAACTCATATGGAAACGGGGTTTGTACATACCTCTTTCCAACACCACAGTGAAGGTTTCTTCTATATTTGGATCAGTTTTATTTTGGCGGGGAAGAGCTTCTTTTTGAAAGACAAGAAGGTGAGAGTGTCTGACGAGTTTTGACAACCTGGGGAAACATCAGAGTTTGCATGACGACTGTGTAACTGATATATGTGGAAACACACACACACACACACACACACACACACACACACACACACACGCATTATTATATGTGCTACCTTCTTGAGACCTCAGAAAAATACCTACCTCTTTAGTACCACCATTTCTAGATATATATAAAGATTGGTATTTACAACATTAATAATATATAAATATAAAAAAAATCTTGTTGCGAAAAATGATTTGGAATTTCTCAAGAAAAAGGTCACAGTTTTACACAAAAAAAACTGTAATAAAAGTTGTCACTTAACTCAACGCAAGTCCACATTTTACAAGAAAAACTGAACATTTGTGCAATTTTATTATAAATGTTGTAATTTTACTCAATAACAGTCACGATTTTACAAGAAAAACTTAAAGGGGAACATTATCACAATTTCAAAAGGGTTAAAAACAATAAAAATCAGTTCCCAGTGGCCTGTTGTATTTTTTTATTTTTTTTTCAAAATATTACCGGTCTCCGAATATCCCTAAAAAAACCTATAAAGTGCTTGATTTTCGCTATTTGCGATGCCACTATCCATTTCCCTGTGACGTCACACAGTGCTGCCAATGTAAACAAACAATGGCGAATAGCACAGCAAGATATAGCGACATTAGCTCGGATTCAGACTCGGATTTCAGCGACTTAAGTGATTCAACAGATTACGCATGTATTGAAACAGATGGTTGGAGTATGAAAATATTGAAGAAGAAACTGAAGCTATTGAGCGAATAGCTATTGACGCTATTCATAGCCATAGCATGGCCGAATAGCTGCGTTAGCATCGCCGGTAAAATGTGCGGACCAAACAATCAGGACTTTCCCATATTTTGACACTGGAGCAACTTAAATCCGTCGATTGGTAAGTGTTTGTTTCGCATTAAATGTGGGTGGAAGGAAACGTAATATAGTTGCAAATGCATCTGCAGGTTATCCATACATCTCTGTGCCATGTCTGCTTTAGCACCGCCGGTAAATAGCATGTTAGCGTCGATTAGCGTAGCATGTTAGCATCGATTAGCTGGCAGTCAACATCAACAAAAGTAACTTAATCGTTACAAATGCATCTGCAGGTTATCCATACATCTCTGTGCCATGTCTGCCTTAGCATCGCCGGCCAAATGTGGAGACACTCTGGCACATTCAATGGGGGTCTGGCGGCAGACACTTTGGCATCTTCGGGCCAGTGGTGCAACTTGAATCCCTCCCTGTTAGTGTTGTTACACCCTCCGACAACACACCGACGAGGCATGATGTCTCCAAGGTTCCAAAAAATAGTCAAAAAAATGGAAAATAACAGAGCTAAAAAATAGATGGTCTTTTTTCTGCAACATCAAGGTATATATTGACGCTTACATAGGTCTGGTGATAATGTTCCCCTTTAACATTTTTGCCAATTTTATGAAAAGAGTCGTAACTTTACTCGACTAAAGTCACAATTTTATAAGAAAAATTTACAATTTCGGCAATATAATAATAATCTGAATTTTACTTTGCAAAATTATGACAAAAGTCATCATTTACTCCAAAAATGTCCGTATTTTACAAAAACAAAACAAAAAATGGCAATAGTGTCTGAATTTTATATGATAAATGTCGTCATTTTGCATGAAAAAAGTTTATAATTTTACAAGAAAATAATGCGATGAGGTGGCGGCTTGTCCAGGGTGTGAACCGCCTTCCGCCCGATTGTAGCTGAGATAGGCTCAAGTGCCCCCCGCCACTCCAAAGGGAATAAGCGGTACAAAATGGAAATGGATATTGCAATATTACAGAAACAGAAAGAATAAAAAAATTGTCCCCAATTTTATAAGAGTCGACACATTGTGAGAAAAAGACTGCTTTTAGTTGTTGTTTTTTAATAATTTGTTTGTAATTGTTTTTTAAGCTTTATTATTTATTTCAAATTATTACAGTATTAGTTTTACAGTACTTTTTCTTTTTAATTATTTTAATTTTGGCCAAAGGGGGCGCATTTCAATTCTTCCACAAACTTGTTATTTCATATGTTGACCAGAGGGGGAGCACTTTAAAAAGCGACACACAGTCAATTTGAAAAATTCCACCTTTTTGGGACCACCCTCGTTTTAATAGATGTCACCACCAGGGGTGCAAGTGAGACATTCTCTATTAGATGCAATGGTTTTCCTTATTGGGACCATGATTTATGTCCTAACTCAGGGGTAGGGAACCTATGGTTCTAGAGCCAGATCTGGCTCTTTTGATGACTGCATCCGGCTCTCGGATAAATCTGAGCTGACGTTGCTTAACACGATAAGTAATGAATAATTCCACTTGTAATCACAGTGTTAAAAATAACGTTCAAAATATAAAACATGCTCATGCATTTGAATCCATCCATCCTTTTTCTACCGCACTTGTTCAAGAAGTTGCATTAAGGGTAAGAAGTAATTTATATATTATTGGTTAGTGTAGTACTTGCCCTCCTGGGGGTTCTTCAGACCACCAAGCACCGACATGAGAGCCTGTTTCAGGGTTACAATATTGTTTTATTTTTCAATAAGTCTCTGAGTTGCTTCACAGCAATTGTCTTTTTGTCTCTCGTTCTCGCTCACACTCTGGCTCCAGCCCCAACCCCGTCTCTCCTCCTGGCTGCTACTTATAAACAAAGCGACAGGTGATGAGATAACAAGGCCCAGCTGGGCCATTTACGCATCTGTCGCTGATTTTGAGGCCGATCCTGGCAACACCCCGCTTCGCTGCAGGCCCGCAGGCCACGCCCCCTCCACAGTTAGCTTCAGAATAACAATAATATTACGAAGAATACGAGACCTATTATACTCTAGAAATGTTGGTCTTACTTAAAAACGCACATGTTTGGTTGTGTTCAGTGTTAAAAAAAATATTATATGGCTCTTACAGAAATACATTTTAAAATATTTCGCTTCTTGGCTCTCTCAGCCAAAAAGGTTCCCGACCCCTGTCCTAACTTGTTCACACCTCCTCATATGGAAGGTACTTTTCCTTGTTGGTGTCTCAAGAAGGGCAGAAATACAAGAACACACACACACACACACACACACGCACACACACACACACACACACACACAATGTGATGCCAGTGTACTAACACATATCTTATATGCTTTCTTTCCTCTCCTTATTTCCCCTTTTTTTTTTACTCATCATCCATTTTTTTGTGTTCCTTCTGTGTTATTTTCTACCCAACTCACTGATTCTTTCTTTCCTCATCCTGACTCACACTTTCTTCACCGCTTCCCTCTGCTTCGCGGGATCAGAGAAAGGTAATTGCAACTTTATGTTCTTTATTCAAGTGCGATTGCGTCTCTCATTTTTTGCAATTATCATCCGTTCCTTAAAGGCCTGATGAATTGTTGCATTGATTTTTGATTGCCTTGATGCTGTGGGGAATTGAACCAGGGATGAATGTTTGTTTTTTGTTTTTTGCATGTTGACACCAATAACTTCCTGTGTCTTAAGACCAGACTTGCCAACCCTCCTGGATTTTTCGGAAGACTCCCAAAACTCAGCGCCTCTCCCGAAAACCTCCCATGACAAATTGTCTCCCGAAAATCTCCCGAAATTCAGGCGGAGCTGGAGGGGGCGTGACAACAGCCTGTTTTCACGTCCGCTTTCCCATGTGTGCCCAATGACGTTATAACTGTAGAATGATCGAGGGCGAGTTCCTGGTTTCTTATGTGGGTTTATTGTTTGGCAGTTTCATTAACGTCCTCCCAGCGCGGCAACAACACACAACAACAGCAGTCCGTTTTCGTCTACCGTAAAGCAGTTCGTCTGCCGTAAACAGCAATGTTGTGACACTCTTAAACAGGACAATACTTCCATCTACTGTACATGCATATGGTTAGAAAACAAGGATGGACAATTCAACCCTTAACTCAACAATGAGTAGATGAGTGTTTTGTGTGTGTAAATGTGTAAATAAATATAAATGAACACTGAAATTAAGGTATTTCTTTTATCTTTATATATATATATATATATATATATATATATATATATATATATATATGAAATACTTGACTTGGTGAATCTAGCTGTAAATATACTCCTCTCCTCTTAACCACGCCACCTGACGTCATTACTAGTAGTTTCATGCAATACCATATTTCATGCTGTTTGTTCGCTTCATGCCTTGCCAAATAAGTCTTAGTTATTTCATGCCCCAGTTTCATGAGGTTCATGTCTATACTTTCATAGTTCTGATTATTCTGCCGAGCTCTAGACAGCATCGACACTCAACAACAGCACATTGTTTGCAGATTCTAATTACTTGTTTGCAAAAAATATTTTTAACCCAAATAGGTGAAACTGCATACCGTGTTTCCTTGAAATGCCGCCAGGAAAACCTCTTCTCACTCCGGCGTTTACCAAAGGCATGCGGTAAATTTAGGCCGGTGCTTATAAATTTGAGTGTGATGTAAGTATACCATCATGAAAAGCACATTTAATAAAAAAAAATATTATGGTCTTACCTTTACTTATAAATGAAGTCCATGCGCAGCTCCTTCTGATCAAAAGCATCGATAACTTGTTTATAGAAGTCTTCCTTATCTTTCTTCAGTTTTAAAAGTCTCTCTGTCTTGATGGAGATCTTCCTTTATTACATCCTGCTTCGATTGAAAGTCCAGTTTAGAAAACAGTTTTATTTTAGATATGTAATCCTCCATGTTAAAAGTGCAAGCGAGAGGAAAAAATAAACAATCGCTGCTCAGTCTTGCTGCTTGTTGTCACTTCTTCTGCAGCCGAGTAGTCGCAAGAAGGATCACTAGCGCCCTCTACCACCAGGTCATTTAATGACTCATATTTGACACACGCAGCTACGGTATGAGAATAAAACATAGCTGCTTACTGTTCTTTTTAGCATATTCTATAGCTTGGACCTTAAATCCTACTGAATAGCTCTTAATCTTCTTCCCTTTATGCGATTTCAAATGATTGAAATCAGCCTCCTCCATTTTGAAAATGATGACAGGTGAAGTGTCACTCGTGACGTGACGAGTTTGACCCGGTGGAAATTCTAGACACGTGCTAATAAAAATAATATTTTGCGAAACCTGCATATAGTATGCCGGCGGCAATTCAAGGAAATACGGTCATCTCCCACGGCACACCAGACTGCACACCAGACTGCACGGTGGTTGGTTGAAAAACACGTGTGGTTGGATCCAACTTAAGTGTGATTTGTATTTAATCGTTGATTCTCGCCGCCATAGATCAGGCAATGCAAAAAAAAAAAAAAAACATTCCTCCGGCCCATGTGTGCGCTGTAGGCAAGCAATCACCAGGTGGGCGTCACCCGCAGTCATGGCTGCTCTCTCCAAGTCTGGCAGCTGCAATTTCAAATCCATCAGCAAGCCAAGCTGGCCACAGGCTCTTTCCTATCAAGAAACGGATGCTTTTTGTTTCTCCGTGCATTCTCCTCCGCCCCGAGAGGCTTGCAAAGTCATAAAAGCAGCATTTGTACTGTACGGTGGCTCATGTTGCTTCAACATTTCTCAGCCACACCTCACTTCCCTCCCTGCCCACTGGCCGGGAGTGTTATCCACCCCGTGTGTGTGTGCGAACACGATATTAAGCCGCAGTTATAGCATTCACACTCAACTCATAAACACAACCTTGTGGTAAATAATGGCTGTGAATGTTTCATGTTTTGCATCGGGTGACATCCATTCTCATTTGTTTCCAGCCCAAAAAACATTTTTCTCCTTTTCTGGTAATGAGGGGAAATGTGTCATTTTGCTGCTGGTGTGCGTGTACACCAATCTTGGCATAGCTTACCAACCCCAAAATGTACCCAAACATAGACATCTTACAAACCCCGTTTCCATATGAGTTGGGAAATTGTGTTAGATGTAAATATAAACGGAATACAACGATTTGCAAATCCTTTTCAACCCATATTCAGTTGAATGTACTACAAAGACAACATATTTGATGTTTAAACTCAAACTTCATTTTTTTTGTTTGCAAATAATAATTAACTTAGAATTTCATGGCTGCAACACGTGCCGAAGTAGTTGGGAAAGGGCATGTTCACCACTGTGTTACATCACCTTTTCTTTTAACAACACTCAATAAACGTTTGGGAACCGAGGAAACTAATTGTTGAAGCTTTGAAAGTGGAATTCTTTCCCCTTCTTGTTTTATGTAGAGCTTCAGTCGTTCAACAGTCCGGGGTCTCTGCTGTCCTATTTTACGCTTCATAATGCACCACACATTTTCCATGGGAGACAGGTCTGGACTGCAGGCGGGCCAGGAAAGTACCCACACTCTTTTACTACGAAACCACGCTGTTGTAACACGTGCTGAATGTGGCTTGGCATTGTCTGGCTGAAATAAGCAGGGGCGTCCATGAAAAATACGGCGCTTAAATGGCAGCATATGTTGTTCCAAAACCCGTATGTACCTTTCAGCATTAATGGTGCCTTCACAGATGTGTAAGTTACCCATGCCTTGGGCACTAATGCATCCCCATACCATCACAGAGGCTGGCTTTTCAACTTTGCGTCGATAACAGTCTAGATGGTTCGCTTCCCCTTTGGTCCGGATGACCATCCATCCATACATCCATCATCTTCCGCTTATCCGAGGTCGGGTTAAGGGGGCAGCAGCCTAAGCAGGGAAGCCCAGACTTCCCTCTCCCCAGCCACTTCGTCTAGCTCTTCCTGGGGGATCCCGAGGCGTTCCCAGGACAGCCGGGAGACATAGTCTTCCCAACGTGTCCTGGGTCTTCCCCGTGGCCTCCTACCAGCTGGACGTGCCCTAAACACCTCCCTAGGGAGGCGTTCGGGTGGCATCTTGACCAGATGCCCGAACCACCTCATCTGGCTCCTCTCGATGTGGAGGAGCAGCGGCTTTACTTTGAGTTCCTCCCGGATGGCAGAGCTTCTCACCCTATCTCTAAGGGAGAGCCCCGCCACCCGGAGGAGGAAACTCATTTCGGCCGCTTGTACCCGTGATCTTATCCTTTCGGTCCGGATGACACGATGTCGAATATTTCCAAAAACAATTTGAAATGTGGACTCGTCAGACCACAGAACACTTTTCCACTTTGCATCAGTCCATCTTAGATGATCTCGGGCCCAGAGAAGCCGGCGGCGTTTCTGGATGTTGTTGATAAATGGCTTTCGCTTTGCATAGTAGAGCTTTAACTTGCACTTACAGATGCAGCGACAAACTGTATTTAGTGACATTGGTTTTCTGAAATGTTCCTGAGCCTATGTGGTGATATCCTTTAGAGACTGATGTCGGTTTCTGATACAGTGCTGTCCGAGGGATCGAAGGTCACGGTCATTCAATGTTGGTTTCCGGCCGTGCCGCTTACGTGGAGTGATTTCTCCAGATTCTCTGAACCAATTGATGATATTATGGAGCGTAGATGTTGAAATCCCTAAATTTCTTGCAATTGCACTTTGAGAAACCGTTTGACTATTTGCTCACACAGTTGTGGACAAAGGGGTGTACCTCGCCCCATCCTTTCTTGTGAAAGACTGAGCATTTTTTGGGAAGCTTTTTTTATACCCAATCATGGCACCCACCTGTTCCCAATCAGCCTGCACACCTGTGGGATGTTCCAAATAAGTGTTTGATGAGCATTCCTTAACGTTATCAGTATTTTATTGCCACCTTTCCCAATTTCTTTGTCACGTGTTGCTGGCATCAAATTCTAAAGTTAATGGTTATTTGCCAAAGTTTGAACATCAAATATGTTGTCTTTGTAGCATATTCAACTGAATATGGGTTGAAAAGGATTTGCAAATCATTGTATTTTGTTTATATTTACATCTAACACAATTTCCCAACTCATATGGAAACGGGGTTTGTAGCACAAAGAAAGTGAAAATAAAATGGTGTGGAGTTTCGCCTGGACATCATGAAGATATTGGTATGGAAGATGTGGTCTGAGCAAAAGTGGAATATAAATCGGCCATTAATCCACATATTGGCAGCGGCACAGAGCTAAACGCACGCTAGGAGGAACATTTTATCTCAATATGCATTCCAGTCCCAGGGCCCCACTCTGAGAAGTTCTACCTGCAGGCTGGGGAGGAGAGAGACTACCACTTGCACGTCTAATAAGATATGAAACATAGAACTAACAAGAAAAAAAAAGCCTCTGAAGGATTTATTCATGCAAATATGTGGCATCCCATAATCGCTCTTTTCAGCGGCCTATTTATTATCTTTGCTATTATTCTGCCTTCTTTTTGGCCCTTTGGAGATTTTGGTTTTACATATTTCTATTTTTTACAAGAAGGCTGCTTCAGAGGGTGACCACATGTGCTCTTTTCTCTGGTCACGTTTTGGAGTTTTTAGAAAAAAAAAAACATCCAGGATTTCATCACTTCACTTGATCCACTTCATCATGGCTGGCATTTATTTTTACCCAACACGTGTTTGGACTGTTTTTCAGTCACTGGTCATGGGAATCATTAAATGCATTTACTTCTCGCAATGTCAAAAATGAAAGGTTGGTTGAAAAACTTGGCCGCCGTCATGTCAAAAATGTAGGACTTTGCGACAAACTGCCAATACCGTATTTCCTTGAATTGCCGCCGGCGCGCTAATTAATGTAAAACCTCTTCTCACTCCGGCGCTTTCCAAAGGCGTACGGTAAAGGCAAGCATGCGCTTATAAATTTGAGTGTGATGTAAGGATACCATCATGAAAAGCACATTTAATATATAAAAAAAAAAAAACGTTACTATGTTATTACCTGTAAGGATATGGTCAAGGAGGTGACCCCAGGATGCAGAGACGGGAGGCAAGGTTAAATTCCAAAAAGGGTAATATTTAATCAGTCCAAAAAGTATAACAAAAGACGATGGGGCAGAAGGGCACACCATGAATAAACAAACGAAAACAGGTACTTCAGTGGCCGGCAGGAAAAAAAAAGGCCAGAGCGCACTGGGCGGGGCAAGAGTCCAACAAAGGTTATCCCTTTACCTCGGGGGGACTAGAAGATAAACACAACAGGAGGTTAGAGAATACAGGACAAGGAGCGAAAACATACCAGGTCTGGTGAACCGAGTGCATGAACGACGGGAGTACTGCAGAAAATAACCGGCAAGGCCAAGCTGTTGGTAACGAGCCTAAATACTGCCAGGTTAATTTAGAGCAGGTGTGCCACAAAGCCCACCCCTTGCCAGGGATGAAGCACTGAAAACAAGTGCAGAAAAAAAGAAGGCAGGATAAAAACTAAAACACAACATTACCTTTACTTATAAATGAAGTCCATGCGCAGCTCCTTCTGATCAAAAGCATCCATAACTTGTTTATAGAAGTCTTCCTTATCTTTCTTCAGTTTTAAAAGTCTCTCTGTCTCGATGGAGATCTTCCTTTATCACCTCCTGCTCCGATTGAAAGTCCAGTTTAGAAAACAGTTTTTATTTTAGGTATGTAATCCTCCATGTTAAAAGTGCAAGCGAGAGGAAAAAATAAACGATCGCTGCTCACTCTTTCAGTGCCGCTTGTTGTCACTTCTTCTGCAGCCGAGTATTCGCAAGAAGGATCACTAGCGCCCCCTACCACCAGGAGGCGGGAGTCATTTAATGACTCATATTTGACACACGCAGCTACGGTATATTAATAAAACATAGCCGCTTACTGTTCTTTTTAGCATATTCAATAGCTTGGACCTTAAATCCTACTGAATAGCTCTTAATCTTCTTCCCTTTATGCGATTTCAAATGATTGAAATCAGCCTCCTCCATTTTGTCACTCGTGTCACTCGTGACGTGACGAGTTTGACCCGGTGGAAATTCTAGACACGCGCTAATAAAAACAATATTTTGCGAAAAGAGTTTGACCGGGGGTAATCCCGAGCCGGCGGTAATGCAAAGCATGCGCTAATTATTTTGCTAAACGAGTTTGACCCGGCAGTAATTCTAGTCAGGCGCATACTATATACCCGGCGGCAATTCAAGGAAATGTGGTAAGTCATTGACCATTGCTTATAAAATGGTGTGTCTTTCATAGCATGTACGGTATTTTTCGGACTATAAATCAATAAGAGCAATTTATGTGTGAAATTATTAACACATTACCGTGAAATATCAAATAATATTATTTATCTCATTCGCGGACGAGACGAAGAAAATGTCAGCAATCGTCGCACACACGTCAACCAATAAGAATTCGGCGGGGGCGGGTCATGGCAGAAGTGCATTGTGGGTCATGGAATGCTAACTGCTATATGCTACTGCCGTAGCTATTATAATGGATCATTTCATCGTTGGCGGTAACTTGTAAAAACGGAGAAGGGCTGAACAAACATGGCAGCGAAAAGGAAATCATGTACTGCAGATTACAAGCTGGACGTAGTGAAATATGCAGTAGAAAACGACAAGAGGAAGCGGCGCATACCTTTGGAGTTGGCAGAGTTGTTTAGAAGCGACATCGAGGAAGAAGGTTTCACGGGATTTATGGATTAGGAGTGACAGATTGTTTGGTAAAGGTATAGTATGTTCTATATGTTATAGTTATTTGAATGACTCTTACCATAATATGTTAGGTTAACATAGCAGTTGGTTATTTATGCCTCATATAACGTACACTTATTATTCAGCCTGTTGTTCACTATTCTTTATTTATTTTAAATTGCCTTTCAAATGTCTATTCTTGGTGTTGGATTTTATCAAATACATTCCCCCAAAAATGTGACTTTTCCTCCAATGCGACTTATATATATATTTTTCCTTCTTTATTATGCATTTTCGGCTGGTGCGACGTATACTTAGGAGCGATTTATAATCCGAAAAATATGGTATACCTTTTTGACATGGCCGCAGAAATAATGTAATGTGAGTTGCTTCTTACGTTCTTTTCCTTCTTCTCCGTGTGCTCCAGGGACTTTGCCTATGTGGCGAGGGACAAGAACACGCGGGTGCTGAAGTGTCACGTGTTCCGATGTGATACGCCTGCTGCAGCCATCGCCACGAGTCTCCACGAAATCTGCTCCAAGGTGAGCGCCATGAACATATTTAGGTCTGCGCGACTGAACTGTGCAGTGGAACCTCAATTTACAAACTTCTGTGGTTCTTGAACATTGTTCGTAAACCAAAAAGGTGTTAAAATTAATAAGTGTAAACACGAATAATTGCTTCTAGCCTCGACAAAAGTCACTATTGTATCGTTTAAAAACGGCAGGCTTTGAAGACATTATTTTATATATATATATATATATATATATATATATATATATATGTATGTATATATGTGAACATATATATGTGTGTATATATATATATAAAAATGTGTATATATATGTATATATATATGTGAATATACATACATATGTATGTGTATATATATATATGTGTGTATATATATGTATGTATATATGTATGTATATATGTGTATATATATGTGTATGTGTATATATATATACATATGTATGTATATATGCGTATGTGTGTATATATATGTACATGTGTATGTATATAAGTCTATATATATATATGTGTATGTCTATATGCGTATGTGTGTGTGTGTATATATATATATATATATATATAAATATATATGTGTATATATATATATATGTGTGTATATATATATATATATACACGCATATATATACACACATATATATTTATATATTCATGTGTATGTATATATATAAATATATGTGTATATATATATATATGTGTGTGTGTGTATATATATATATATATACACACATATATATATATACTCACACATATATATGTGAATATATGTATATGTGAGTATATATACATATATGTGTGTATATATATATATGTATATATATATGTGTGTGTGTGTATATATATATATATGTATTTATATAAATATGTGTCTGTATATATGTGTGTGTGTGTATGTATATATATGTATATGTATATATATATATATATATATGTATATATATATATATATATACATATATATATATATACATGTATATATATATATATATATATATATATATATACATATATATATATATATATGTATATATATATATATATATATATATATATATATATATATATGTATATGCACAGTCAGAAACTCAGTAGTCGATATTAACAATAAAAAGTATTTCTTGCAATTGTTGGATATGACTTTAAATCATAACCAAGCATGCATCACTATAGCTCTTGTCACATCACGCCGTGACTTATTTTGAGTTTTTTGGTGTTTTCCCGTGCGTATAATTTTAGTTCTTGTCTTGCGCTCCTATTTTGGTGGCTTTTTCTCTTTTTTCGGTATTTTCCTTAGAGCAATTTCATGTCTTCCTTTAAAAGCTATTCCCCGCATCTGATTTGTTTTAGCAATCAAGACTATTTAAGTAGTTGCTATCCTTCTTTGTGGGGACATTGTCATGTCATGGTCCGATGTACTTTGTGGACGCCGTCTCTGCTCCACAGTAAGTCTTTGTTGTCGTCCAGCATTCTGTTTTTGTTTATTTTTTAGCCAGTTCAGTTTTTGTTTCGTTCGGAATAGCCTTCCTCTTTTCTTAGAGGCACTCACCTTTTGTTTATTTTTGATTTGAGCATTAGATACCTTTTTACCTGCACGCTGCCTCCCACTGTGGTCTGCATATTGTGATCACAACAAACATCTATAAAGTAATTAACTAGCGGCTGCCACCTACTGATATGGAAGACTATCACATGGTTACGCTGCCGAGCTCTAGACAGCACCGACACTCAACAACAGCACATTATTTGCAGACTATAATTATTGGTTTGCAAAAAAATGTTTTTCACCCAAATAGTTGAAATCACATAATCTCCCACGGCACACCAGACAGTATCTCACTTCACAGTGGTCGAAAAACACTGTGGTAAATTACCATTCACCTCGCAAAAGGCGGTTGTGACGGTCTCTTGCTGTCGTCGTCCAGGTTCCATGGACCACTCAGGAAGGACATTGCTTTGAGCAGGTTTGACTCTTGTCTATTCTTTTAATAACTAGGGGTGTAACGGTACACAAAAATTTCGGTTCGGTACGTACCTCGGTTTAGAGGTCACGGTTCGGTTCATTTTCGGTACAGTAAGAAAGCAACAAAATATACATTTTTGGGTTATTTATTTACCAAATTTGTAAACAATGGCTTTATCCTTTTAACATTGGGAACACTATAATAATTCTGCCCACGTTAATCCACATTAAACTGCCTCAAATTGTTGCTTTGATTAAATCAAATGACAAAACCTTTCTTCTACATATAAAAAGTGCAACATTAAACAGTTTCAAGTCAACTCATCATGTTTAATTTATTACAGCATTTGGGAAGCCTGTAGTTGACTTTTATTATAAACGCACACACACACAGCAAAACGAGCTAATTAGCCTTTACCTCAAGCCAGAACTATGAGAGAGCTTAACTGCAGATTAAGTTTCTAGAATGTCAACGGGCTCATAGTGATGTTTGTAATAGTTGTGACTGGGAAGTGTTTTTTATAATTTGGGGAGTGTACGATGTCCGCGGCTCACCTGCTAAACACATATCTGCTCACCTCGACGCCGGAGCACTGACTCCATGCGCTCTGAGTACGCACTGCTGATTGGCTTTGTATGTAACCAATCAGATGGTTGTGTGGGCGGGACAATGCTGGGTGTTCACTGCTCAGACAGAGCAGCTTGTTAAGACTTTAGGTTTACAAACTCGTTTGATACACCCTCGTACTGAACTGAAACCCCCTGACCGAAACGGTTCAACACAAATACACGTACCGTTACACCCCTATTGATAACACAAGCTTGTCTGCGGTCGAGTCGCTTTTCAGCTCCTTCTCTTGCTGCGTCGTCGCTGTCTTCGGCTCGCTTTTTGTCGCTCTCGGTCCTCACGTACCGCTGCGGGTTCTCCTGCTCCTTCTGCCTCGATCTCTCCTCCTTCTCCCCTTTCATACAGTCAATTGTGTGCTGGTGCGCGATCCACGCACCTGAATTAGATCGCGGCGGCGTCGCTCACCTCTCCGCTGAGCCGCATTCTCCGCCTCCTTGCCGCCATCTTGGGCAGGGCACGCTGGAGCCTCTCCGCCTCTCCACATCAATCCTGGCTGGAACGACTCCTATTCCTCAGTGGTGTGCTAGCCCCTTTAGATTGTGTGTTAGCAAACTCTCACAAGTGAAATAAAACGACCCGCATTTATTTATGTGGAGCTTATAGAGAAAGACTTGGTGATTACGTGGAAGCTTTGTGTGTTTAATGTGCAGCATGTCAGTCCAGTTGCAAGCTACACACTACATAAAATGATATCGACTAACTTTTTCGATGACTTCCTGTGCGTGTGTGTGTGTGTGAGAGAGATTTTGTTGCTTTCTCGGCGGCATGATATAAACCGTCCAACTGCGTGAGATCATGTTCATGCGTGTGCTTAAGTTCTCCCCTGTGAGACAAGACTCGGACTAACCACACACTTTGATTAATGGCACCTGCAATTAATCGAGAGTGTCTGGCATACAAAGTGAGCGCAGGGATCCAAACACGCGCACACACCAACGCGCTTGAAAGAGTGCGGGCACTGCAGCAGAAGAGCGGCCAAGTGGAAAGCGGGAAACAGATTGCATCTTTTCACACAGTTCCATCCAGGATTCAAACAAGGTATCCAGCGAGCGATGTCCTATGTGTCGCTGCCATAATTACTGGGGGCGAACTTAGCATCCAGGAACTTTTTAATAGAGAGATTAATTAGTGAGTAACATTTAGAAGTTACAGAAATGGAAAAATAATCACGCCAAATTTTGTGTGGGACTTATGTTGTTTTTCTAAATCAGGGGTCAGGAACCTTTTTGGCTGAGAGAGCCATGAAAGCCAAATATTTCAAAATTTATTTCCGTGAGATATTTTTTAACACAGAATACAACTAAATGCGTGCATTTTTAAGTAAGACCAACATTTTTAGAGTATAATACGTCTCTTATTCTTTTTAATAACATTATTATTCTGAAGCTAACCAATAATAAATAAAATGTCATGTCTGTTGATCATGTTTTTGTTTGGCCATGTGCTGTTTGTCCTTTGGACTCTTTAAGTTCCTGTTTTTTTCCACTCCCTTGTCTGGTTTCCTTGGTTACTCATTTTGTCCACCTGTCTCTGGTGGACAAAACGCCCGCTCACCTGCTTCCCCGAGCGCTAATCAGAGGCAGTATTTAAGCTTGTCTTTGCCAGTCAGTCGCCCTGTGCTGACTCGTTTCATGCCTTGTCATAGTTTCGTGCTTCATGCCATGCCAAGTAAGTTTTGTTTGATTTATGTTCTTCGTCTGTTTATGCGTTAGCTTTGTTTTTTTAGCCCAAGTTGCGATTTTTGTTTGTATATTTTTTTAGTTAAAACTAAATCTTGTTTTTACCTAAATGCCATGTCCCGAGTAGTCCGTCTGCCTTCCTGGGAGAACGACCCCGCAACAAGCTGCAACCCCCCCCTCCATCGTGACATAAAATACTTCTTACCATTAATGCGACTTCTTGAACAGGTGCGGTAGAAAACGGATGGATGGATTTAAATGCATGAGAATTTTTTGTATTTTGCACGTTATGTTTAGCACTGTGATTACCAGCGAAATTATTCATAATTGTCGCGTTAAGCAATGTCAGCTAAGATTTATCTGAGAGCCAGATGAAGTCATCAAAAGAGCCACATCTGGCTCTAGAGCCATAGGTTCCCTACCCCTGCTCTAAATAATCAGTGAGTTTTGCACAACATTTGCAGTCTGTTTGAATTCTTTAACTAGGGAAAAAAAACACAAATTTCCTTGAAGTATTTACATTCCAATTACCCTTTTTGTTTACCGTATTTTCCGGATCATAGGGTGCACTGGATTATAAGGCACATTGCCGAGGAATGGTGTGTTGCTGATCTTTTTTCATATATAAGGCACACCGGTGTCAGTTAGTTTGTGACGAACCCCAAGATGCAGAGAAGTAGGCAGGCATTTTGCAGGTAAACATGATTTAATAAAACTCTAAGACAAAAAGCGAACAAAAGGGTACAAACAAAAAGCGCACACAAGGCGGATAACAAACTTGGCTTTGAACAAACAAAACTGGAAGCAGGGAACAAAAGACAGTAAGGTACAAACAGCTACCGAATATAGCTTACCGCAACGCTGCATTGACACGACATCACAAGTAGCAACGACAATAATCTAGCCCTGACTGGAAGACAAAGCAGGTAAAAAATAGGAGCGGGCTGATTGACACCAGGTGTGGCCAGGTGCTGAGGGGAAACAGCGCCCGGGGAGAAACACAGGAAACAGACAAAATAAGAGCGCTGACAGGAAATACTACACACACAGAGGAAACAAAGACACATCAATCAATCAATCAATGTTTATTTATATAGCCCCAAATCACAAATGTCTCAAAGGACTGCACAAATCATTACGACTACAACATCCTCGGAAGAACCCACAAAAGGGCAAGGAAAACTCACACCCAGTGGGCAGGGAGAATTCACATCCAGTGGGACGCCAGTGACAATGCTGACTATGAGAAACCTTGGAGAGGACCTCAGATGTGAGCAACCCCCCCCCTCTAGGGGACCGAAAGCAATGGATGTCGAGCGGGTCTAACATGATACTGTGAAAGTTCAATCCATAGTGGCTCCAACACAGCCGCGAGAGTTCAGTTCAAAGCGGATCCAAGACAGCAGCGAGAGTCCCGTCCACAGGAGACCATCTCAAGCGGAGGCGGATCAGCAGCGTAGAGATGTCCCCAACCGATACAGGCGAGCGGTCCATCCTGGGTCCCGACGAGCGGTCCATCCTGGGTCTCGACTCTGGACAGCCAGTACTTCATCCATGGTCATCGGACCGGACCCCCTCCACAAGGGAGGGGGGGACATAGGAGAAAGAAAAGAAGCGGCAGATCAACTGGTCTAAAAAGGAGGTCTATTTAAAGGCTAGAGTATACAGATGAGTTTTAAGGTGAGACTTAAATGCTTCTACTGAGGTAGCATCTCGAACTGTTACCGGGAGGGCATTCCAGAATACTGGAGCCCGAACGGAAAACGCTCTATAGCCCGCAGAATTTCCAGCAAAGCGAGACCAGCTTGCTAGTAAATGAAAAAAAAAAATAGAGGCAGCTCACTGGTAAGTGCTGCTATTTGAGCTATTTTTAGAACAGGCCAGCGGGCGACTCATGCAGAGGAAAAAACTAAAACATAGCCAAACTGTCAGGGATAAGCCGGACAACCGGGTTATAGGGCGCATTATCCATCTATCCATCCATTTTCTACCGCTCATTCCCTTTGAGGTTGCCGGGGACCTTAAATCCTACTGAATAGCTCTTAATCTTCTTCCCTTTATGCGATTTCAAATGATTGAAATCAGCCTCCTCCAGTCATGATCCGTGGTCTGGATCATGTTTAGTTCGGTTATTTTCTGTCAGTTTGAACTCCCTTTGTTGTTTGTGTACCTTGTGAGTTAGTTTGGTCACCATGGTAACGTGTTAATTTCACCTGCTGCGGGTTCCAGATGCACACCTGTTTTTGTTAATTCCTTTCCTATTTAAGCCTGCCTTGTCCGGTCAGTCGGTCTTGGTCACCCTGTTTGCGGTAAGCAACAATCACGTATGCTCTTCTTGTTTCCTGAACCTGTGCTAGCATTAGCATTAGCTTCCGTGCGTTCGGCACGCGTTTCTTTTGTCTATTTCGTCTGTTTTTGTACCAGTGTTTGTGTTATTAAATCATCTTACCTTTTCGTTGTTGTCCGGAGTGTCCATGTTTGCACTGGAGGAACGATCCCGCAGTAAAATGCGACCCACACGTGACAACTCCATTTTCCACCGGGTCAAACTCGTCATGTCACGAGTGACGTGACGAGTTTGACCCGGTGGAAATTCTAGACATGCGCTAATAAAAATAATATTTTGCGAAACGACTTTGACCCGGCGTTAATCCTGAGCCGGCGGTAATGCTAAGCATGTGCTAATTATTTTGCGAAACGAGTTTGACCCGGCAGTAATTCTAGTCAGGCGCATACTATATAGCCGGTGGCAATTCAAGGAAATACGGTATTTTGTTTTCATGTTAGCATTTAAGATACTGAGCTGACTGCCAGTGAGCTCATCAAAGTGTGGTTATCAGGTGTTAATTTCTTTGACTAAAAATGTTTGTCCTGGTTATCGTCAGCGACCTATTTGTCGCTGACTAAAGTAGGACGATAACGAATCACAACAAATGCACGTTTACGAAAATGTATGATGCAATTACTGGCAGTAAAAACGAGACAAAAATAATTGACGGAGACGAAATCCAATCATATTTAATGTCGTCTTTAGGCGGATGAGATAAGTGAGGAATCTATCCAACATGAAGGCAGGGATCCAATCAGAACTACAACTACTGAGACACGGTGTTTGGTTTTTGTCCCTGGGAAAGAAGACTATATTGCAGGGATGTAATGATGACAAAACTCCTGACAGTTAGCATTACCTTTTAGCTCAGGGGTCACCAACCTTTTTGAAAGCAAGAGCTACTTCCTGGGTACTGATTAATGCGAAGGGCTACCAGTTTGATACACACTTAAATAATTTGCCAGAAATAGCCAATTTGCTCAATTTACCTTTAATAAATAAATCTACATATATATATATATATATATATATATATATAGCCCTGTGATGAGGTTGTGACTTGTCCAGGGTGTACCCTGCCTTCCGCCCAAAATGCCCCCACGACCCCGAAAGGGACAAGCGGTAGGAAATGGATATATATATATATATATAGATATATAGATATAAAATGGGTAATTCTGTCTGTCATTCCGTCGTACATTTTTTTCCTTTTACGGAAGGTTTTTTTGTCGAGAATAGATGATGAAAAAAACACTTAATTTAACGGTTTAAAAGAGGAGAAAACAGGGAAAAAAATTTAAATTAAATTTTGAAACATAGTTTAGCTTCAATTTCAAATCTTTAAAATTCAATATTCAACCGAAAAATCTTTAAAAATCTTTAAAATTCAATATTCAACCGAAAAAAATGAAGAAAAAAACTAGCTAAATCGAATCTTTTTAAAAAAAAATTAAATAAAAAAAATTATGGAGCATCATTAGTAATTTTTCCTCATTAAAATTAATTTTAGTATTTTAGCTCAGGGGTCACCAACCTTTTTGAAAGCAAGAGCTACTTCTTTGGTACTGATTAATGCGAAGGGCTACCAGTTTGATACACACTTAAATAAATTGCCAGAAATAGCCAATTTGCTCAATTTACCTTTAACTCTTTATTATTATTAATAATTAATGATATTTATCTTTGTGGAAACACTGATCATCTTAATGATTTCTCACAATAAATATATATTTTTGATGACAAGTTTTAAATAGGTTAAAATCCAATCTGCACTTTGTTAGAATATATAACAAATTGGACCAAGCTATATTTCTAACAAAGACAAATCATTATTTCTTCTAGATTTTCCAGAATTTTTTTTTTAAAGAAATTCAAATGACTTTGAAATAAGATTTAAATTTGATTCTACAGATTTTCTACATTTGCCAGAATAATTTTTTTTGAATTTTAATCGTAATAAGCTTGAAGAAATATTTCACAAATATTCTTCGTCGAAAAAACAGAAGCTAAAATGAAAAATTTAATTAAAATGTATTTATTATTCTTTACAATAAAAAAAAATACTTGATCATTGATTTAAATTGTCAGGAAAGAAGAGGAAGGAATTTCAAAGGTAAAAAGGTATATGTGTTCAAAAATCCAAAAATAATTTTTAAGGTTGTATTTTTTCTCTAAAATGGTCTTTCTGAAAGTTATAAGAAGCAAAGTAAAAAAATAAATGAATTTATTTAAACAAGTGAAGACCAAGTCTTTAAAATATTTTCTTGGATTTTCAAATTCTATTTGAGTTTTGTCCCTCTTAGAATTAAAACTGTCCAGCAAAGCGAGACCAGCTTACTAGTAAATGGAAAAAAAAAAAAAATAGAGGCAGCTCACTGGTAAGTGCTGCTATTTGAGCTATTTTTAGAACAGACCAGCGGGCGACTCATCTGGTCCTTACGGGCGACCTGGTGCCCGCGGGCACCGCGTTGGTGACCCCTGGGTTAGAAAGATCCTTGAGTTATGTATTTGTCAAATTGTAAATGGAACTGTTAGATTTAGTTTAGCCATTTTGCCTTTTTTTTTTTTTTTATCCGTCAAAATAACAATGTAACACACAGCCATCCCCCCGATGGGGTTTACTTGCTTGTTTGCTAGAATAACTCTGAAAATGAGTCATTGTGAACTGTGCGATCAGTCTTTAGGCTTTTGACGGGAAGTACGGTTGAAATAAAAAATGTATTTTTTCCTTTACACTTTTGATTGATTGATTGAAACTTCTATCAGTAGATTGCACAGTACAGTACATATTCCGTACAATTGACCACTAAATGGTAACACCCCAATATCACGGTCATGTGACCGCCTGGCTCTGTTTGATTGGTCCAACGTCACCAGTGACTGCATGTGATTGCTAAAACGCAGGCATGCATGGATCCTACTTTGAAAAACCAAAACAAACATTAATAGATCGATAAAAAAGTAGCGAGTAGCGAGCTGAATGTAGATAAATGGAGCGGAGTAAAAGTAGCGTTTCTTCTCTATAAATATACTCAAGTAAAAGTAAAAGTATGTTGCATAAAAACTACTCTTGGAAATACAATTTATCCCAAAAGTTACTCAAGTAGATGTAACGGAGTAAATGTAGTGCGTTACTACCCCACCTCTGCATACAGGTCACACTGAGGGTGGCCGTATAAACAACTTTAACACTGTTACAGATATATGCACCACACTGTGAACTCACACCAAACAACAATGACAAACACATTTCAGGAGAACATCCGCAGTGTAACCTAACATAAACACAACAGAACAAATACCGAGTCCCCTTGCAGCACTAACTCTTTCGGGACACTACAATATATTTTGATATTTACCTCAGAAGGCTGCAAATAGATATTTTTTAATTATTATTATTATTATTTGAAACTCAATTTTGCATGTCACTATAAAGTTATATAAGCCTTGCTTGTTCAATATTCAATGCAAAACTGGTTTGGGTCCCTATTAAAAGGTTAATTTGTTCAACCTTGGCCCGCGGCTTTGTTCAGTTTTAAATTTTGGCCCACTCAGTATTTGAATTTGACACCCCTGCTGTAGGGGAATCTGGTCCTGCTTCCTCTCCACTTTGTAGTTCTCGGGTCAAGACATTTACCATGAATTGATTTACGTGGACCCCGAGTTGAACAAGTTGAAGGACTTATTCGGGTGTTACTATTTAGCGGCCAATTGTACGGAATATGTACTGTACTGTGCAATCTACTAATACAAGTTTTAATCGATCAATCCAACAAAATCTTTGTGGATTACAATACATCAAAGAAACCGAACCCCTTTTGTCTCCTCCCATCCTACACAGTGGAGTTTGACAAACCTTTTGTTCGGTAAGATCAAAGACAGCTTTTGTCCTCTCACAGAACGAACTGAACTCAATGTAACACAGAGTTTTGTGATAAATTTTTTGTTTGTAATTGTTTTTCAATCAATCAATCAATCAATGTTTACTTATATAGCCCTAAATCACTGGTGTCTCAAAGGGCTGCACAAACCACTACGACATCCTCGGTAGGCCCACATAAGGGCAAGGAAAACTCACACCCAGTGGGACGTCGGTGACAATGATGACTATGAGAACCTTGGAGAGGAGGAAAGCAATGGATTTCGAGCGGGTCTAACATGATACTGTGAAAGTTCAATCCATAATGGATCCAACACAGTCGCGAGAGTCCAGTCCAAAGCGGATCCAACACAGCAGCGAGAGTCCCGTTCACAGCAGAGCCAGCAGGAAACCATCCCAAGCGGAGGCGGATCAGCAGCGCAGAGATGTCCCCAGCTGATACACAGGCAAGCAGTACATGGCCACCGGATCGGACCGGACCCCCTCCACAAGGGAGAGTGGGACATAGGAGAAAAAGAAAAGAAACGGCAGATCAACTGGTCTAAAAAGAGAGTCTATTTAAAGGCTAGAGTATACAAATGAGTTTTAAGGTGAGACTTAAATGCTTCTACTGTGGTGGCATCTCGAACTGTTACCGGGAGGGCATTCCAGAGTACTGGAGCCCGAAATGAAAACGCTCTATAGCCCGCAGACTTTTTTTGGGCTTTGGGAATCACTAATAATTCAATATTTATTTACTTCAAGTTATTGCAGTATATCTCTATATACATTTTTTTTTTATTATTATTAAATTTGGCCAAAGGGGGCTCATTTCAATGTCTTACACACACTTGTTATTTCATATGTTGGCCAGTAGGAGCACTTTTAAAACCGACACTCAATTTGAAAAATCCCTCCTTTTTGGTACCACCTTGTTTTTTGATAGATTTCACCACCAGGGGTGCAAATCAGACATTTGCTTTTCGATGCAATGGTTTTCCTTTTTGGGACCGTGATTTATGTCCTAACTCAAAGTAAAGCCGCTGCTCCTTCACATCGAGAGGAGCCAGATGAGGTGGTTCGGGCATCTGGTCAGGATGCCACCCGAACGCCTCCCTAGGGAGGTGTTTAGGGCACGTCCAACCGGTAGGAGGCCACGGGGAAGACCCAGGACACGTTGGGAAGACTATGTCTCCCGGCTGGCCTGGGAACGCCTCGGGATCCCCCGGGAAGAGCTAGACGAAGTGGCTGGGGAGAGGGAAGTCTGGGTTTCCCTGCTTAGGCTGTTGCCCCCGCGACCCGACCTCAGATAAGCGGAAGATGATGGATGGATGGATGGATGGATTTGAAGATCCGAGTCATGGATCGCAACACTACCTTCACGTCTTGCCCGCGCCAACTTTCCTTTGCCTTCCGAAAAAACAAACCCCACAGTCCACGTTATGACACAATGCAATATTCAGTGTTGGCAGCTAGATTTTTTTATGGACATGTTCCATAAATATTGATGTTAAAGATTTCTTTTTTTTTTTGTGAAGAAATGTTTAGAATGAAGTTGATGAATCCAGATGGATCTCTATTACAATCCCCAAAGAGGGGATTTTAAGTGGATGATTACTTCGATGTGTAGAAAACTTCACTTGTTTATTGTTCAACAAGTTTTTAGATATTTTTATATCTTTTTTTCCAAATAGTTGAAGAAAGACCACTACAAATGAGCAATATTTTGCACTGTTATACAGTTTAATAAATCAGAAAAACTGATGACATAGTGCTGTATTTTACTTCTTTATCTCTTTTTCCATCCATTCATTTTCTACCGCTTATTCCTTTCTGGGGTCGCGGGCGGAAGGCGATGTACACCCTGGACAAGTCGCCACCTCATCACAGGGCCAACGCAGATAGACAGACAAAATTCACACACTAGGGACCATTTAGTGTTGGACCGCAGGACCTTGGTATTGTGAGGCAGACGCACTAACCCCTCTGCCACCGTGAAGACCCTTTATCTCTTTTCTTCAACCAAAAACGCTTTGCTCTGATTAGGGGGTACTTGAATTAAAAAGAAGTTCTACATCACGGAAAAAAACGGTTGAGAAGCACTGCTCTCGCGGTCCAGGTCAGGCTGAGGATGATGACGTTCACAACCAAACAAACCGTACTCCTTAAGAAAATGCAGCAGAGTTGTGAATACTAACTGTGTCACTTCCTCTCCACTTTCTCAGCCTCAGGAAGTGGGATGGAACATTTTTTTTTAATCAGCATTTGCTCCGGTTCAGTAGCTTTCACACTCATAACTCGATTAGGATTCATAACTCGATTAGTTTTATCCGATAATCTCAGCTTGGGGTCACTCTTATAAAACCACTTTAAAGATTACAATGTTGTCCTTTTTATTTAGGCTCTGTTACCTAAGCGTGTTCACTGCTGGACTCCAGAAAAAGGTTCTGCAGCCTCCGTAGCAGAACCTCCAGGTTCTGTAATAGCTTCTTCCCTCAGGCCGTAAGACTCTTGAACGCATTAAAACAGGGGTCGGGAACCTTTTTGGCTGAAAGCCAAATATTTCAAAATGTATTTCCGTGAGATATTTTTTAACACTGAATACAACTAAATGCGTGCATTTTTAAGTAAGACCAACATTTTTAGAGTATAATAAGTCTCTTATTCTTTTTTAATAACATTGTTATTCTGAAGCTAACTAATGATAAATAAAATGTCATGTCTGTTGATCATGTTTTTATTTGGCCATGTGCTGTTTGTCCTTTGGACTCTTTAAGTTCCTGTTTTTTTTCCACTCTCTTGTCTGGTTTCCATGGTTACTCATTTTGTCCATCTGTCTCTGGTGGACAAAATACCCGCTCACCTGCTTCCCGAGCACTAATCAGAGGCAGTATTTAAGCTCGTCTTTGCCAGTCAGTCGCCCTGTGCTGACTTGTTTCATGCCTTGCCATAGTTTCGTGCTTCATGCCATGCCAAGTAAGTTTTGTTTGATTTATGTTCTTCGTCTGTTTATGCGTTAGCTTTGTTTTTTTAGCCCAAGTTGCGATTTTTGTTCGTATATTTTTTTAGTTAAATTTAAATCATGTTTTTACCTAAATGCAGTGTCCCGAGTAGTCCGTCTGCCTTCTTGGGAGAACGACAAGCTGCAACCCCCCCGCATCATGACATAAAATACTTCTTATCATTAATGCGACTTCTTGAACAGGTGCGGTAAAAAACTGATGGATGGATTTAAATGCATGAGAATGTTTTGTATTTTGCACATTATTTTTAGCACTGTGATTACCAGCAAAATTATTCATAATTATCGCGTTCGCGTTAAGCCAGATGCAGTCATCAAAAGAGCCACATCTGGCTCTAGAGCCATAGGTTCCCTACCCCTGCATTAAAATAATCCTCTCAACTCTCCCCAAAAAATGGATTAACTCGCTGGAATAAAAAAGACAATATAACATACATCCATAAACCTGGATGCATATGCAAAAGTGCAATATATTTATCCGTACAGTAATCTATTTATTTATATCTGCACCTTGTTGTTTTTCCATGAGCTAACACAGGGGTCACCAACGCGGTGCCCGCGGGCACCAGGTCGCCCGTAAGGACCAGATGAGTCGCCCGCTGGCCTGTTCTAAAAATAGCTCAAATAGCAGCACTTACCAGTGAGCTGCCTCTATTTTTTAAATTGTATTTATTTACTAGCAAGCTGGTCTCGCTTTGCTCGACATTTTTAATTCTAAGAGAGACAAAACTCAAATAGAATTTGAAAATCCCAAAAAATATTTTAAAGACTTGGTCTTCACTTCTTTAAATAAATTCATTTATTTTTTTATTTTATTTGCTTCTTATAACTTTCAGAAAGACAATTTTACAGAAAAAATACAACCTTAAAAATGATTAAACATACTTTTTTACCTTTTAAATTCCTTCCTCTTCTTTCCTGACAATTTAAATCAATGTTCAAGTACATTTCTATTTTTTTATTGCAAAGTAAAATAAATACATTTTAATTAAATTCTTCATTTTAGCTTCTGTTTTTTCGACGAAGAATATTTGTGAAATATTTCTTCAAACTTATGATTAAAATTCAAAACAATTATTCTGGCAAATCTAGAAAATCTGTAGAATCAAATTTAAATCTTATTTCAAAGTCTTTTGAATATCTTTTCAAATTTTTGCTCTGGAAAATCTAGAAGAAATAAGGATTTGTCTTTGTTAGAAATATAGCTTGCTCCAATTTGTTATATATTCTAACAAAGTGCAGATTGGATTTTAACCGATTTAAAACATGTCATCAAAAATATATATTTATTGTGAGAAATCATTAAGATGATTAGTGTTTCCACAAAGATAAATATCATTAATTATTAATAATAACATTGAATTAAAGGTAAATTGAGCAAATTGGCTATTTCTGGCAATTTATTTAAGTGTGTATCAAACTGGTAGCCCTTCGCATTAATCAGTACCCAAGAAGTAGCTCTTGCTTTCAAAAAGGTTGGTGACCCCTGTTCTTATCTGTACTGTTGTACCGGGCGGCATAGCTCGGTTGGTAGAGTGGCCGTGCCAGCAACTTGAGGGTTGCAGGTTCGATTCCCGCTTGTGCCATCCTAGTTACTGCCGTTGTGTCCTTGGGCAAGACACTTTACCCACCTGCTCCCAGTGCCACCCACACTGGTTTAAATGTAACTTAGATATTGGGTGTCACTATGTAAAGCGCTTTGAGTCACGTGAGAAAAGCGCTATATAAATATAATTCACTTCACTTCACTACTGCAAAGTTCAAATTGGAATGACAATAAAAGGAAGTCTAAGTCTAACCATTTTATCTCACTCTGCTTATTTGTTTGGTTTTGCACGTCTGGCCTATGATATTATATTTCTTATTATCCATCCATCCAGTTTTTTTATAACCCTTCTCCTCACAAGGGTCGCATGTAAGCCAGAGCCTATCCCAGCTGAGTACTATTATTATTTTTCTATACACTATATTTTTGTTCTCTCCCTTTCCCTAGATTATGGCTGAAAAGAAAAGTGCCAAAGCTGCAGGTGGCAGCTCCTCCCAGACTGGCTCTGATGTGCCCTTGCAAGGTACACACACACACACACACACACTCGTGTATTGTTTTGCAGCTCCCCTGTCAGCCGTGTGCAATATTCTCTTCCGTGCTTTCTTGTCAGATTACAACATTCCTCCACATACCAAACATGACTATACCAACATATATGTATGACCTCATCGCCCAGACAGATAGCGTCCGTAAAAAGAAAAATAGTCCCGTATAACTCAGTTGAACTGACTTCAGAACAAATTGCCATCACCGAGCTAATCCTATTCCCAGATTCCTGTGCTTTTGTGTCTTTTTTATGAAAGTTTTTTTTTTTTTGACACTGAATTTATGCAACTACATTTTTTGCGTTGGAATATTGTGAACTCAGGGCTCAACTGCCTCGACCGCCTTTGCCGTTTGCAACAATGCCCTAAAAACTGACCACCATTTAGGGAAGGGGTCGGGAACCTTTTTGCCCGAGAATGCCATGAAAGCCAAATTTTTAATATTTGGCTTTCATGGCTTTATATATATATATGTATGTATGTATGTATGTATGTACATATATATATATATATATATATATATATATATATATATATATATATATATATATATATATATATATATATATATATATATATATCCATATATATATATATATATATATCCATATATATATATATATATATATATATATATATATATATATATATATATATCCATCCATCCATTTTCTACCGCTTATTCCCTTTCGGGGTCGCGGGGGGCGCTGGCGCCTATCTCAGCTACAATCGGGCGGAAGGCAGGTTACATATATATATATATATATATATATATATATATATATATATATATATTAGGGATGCACCGATTAATCGGTGAACTAATATATTCGGCCGAATATGGGAAAAAAGGCCACATTCGGCCTACGGTGGAATGAGTTAAAAAGAAGGCCGAATAGTGGCGTGTGACGCAATTTTTTGACGCGGTGACGCAATCAATGAACGTGCAGTGACGTTGGAATATGTTGTGTACCTGTATAAGTGTATGAGGTTACAAGCACACACTTATTGAGATTTAGTGGGGCCTCTGTTTACAATGTGGTTCCCAAAGTGGGCGGTGGGGGCGGTGGAAAGATCTGGGGGGGGCGGTGAGGAAGAAGGGGGCGGTAGGGGGGCGGCAGTCCGAAGTCGAAGTCAGAAGTTCGAACGTTTGTTTGACGATTTGTACACAACACGTGCAGCAGGACGAGTCAGTGGACGACGCATCAGGGTCCGGTTACCACACGCCGCTCTGGCCCAGTCAGATCCGACAGCATAGACTACAAAAGCAAAAGATCAGGTTTGTAATTTCAAGCTTGTAATGTTCAGAATTTTATCTTATAATGAAAACCGCATTCTGGCGGTCAACATCATCTTGAGTTCAAGTCAACATGAAATTGGGGACTCGCCAGAACGCGCCGTGTTGTGTTGTGTTGAGCTGGTTAGGGTGGTGCATTCACTGATATATATTGTTACGAATGTGTATGACTTTGTACCTGTGTGTGCATGTGTGTGTGTGTGCGTGTGTCATTGTGTGGGTGGCGAGGGTGGCGTGCCTTAGATCACGTCCACCACCATTTTCTGTGAGTAAATGGAAGAAAATGAATAGGTGAGAGGGTAAATTGCTTTTCATACCTTCAATGTTGTCATTTTTGTCTTTAAGTAGGCCTATTTATGAAATGCGATAAAATGCTGTATTTTACATGGTTTTATTTTTTTGGTCCAGAATAAAGTTTCCATATGTGTCTGTGGGGAGGGGGGCGCTAGGAATTCACCGGGGAGCCAAGGGGGGCGCCAGCCTGCAAAAGTTTGGGAACCATTGGTTTACATTATTAGCCTGTTGTGTAGGCTACCTGTATAAGTGTATGAGGTTACAAGCACACACTTAATTGAGATTTACTTGAGCCTTCTGTTTACATTATTAGCATATCTACTGTGGCTAAGTAGACTTTTGCCAAAAGGACAATAATTCTTTTGTTGTGGGTTTATCCACTTTAATGCACTTTGTTTTTTGGGGGGAATGCATGGTTTTGTTTGAAGGCCTAATATAAATGAAAAACTTTGTGCTTTTGAAAAGCAAAGGCTACTGGATTATTAAAAAAATGTCAATATTCAATAAAAAAAATTACTTTATTTGAAAAACATGTCTAAATATTTATTCTAGGCTATTTATGCAATATAAAAAAAATTGTGAAAAACTACATTCATTATTCGGTATTCAGCCTTTGGCCAAGCGTTTAAATTTTATCCGGCTTCGGCCACACATTTTCATTTCGGGGCATCCTTAATATATATATATATATATATATATATATATATATATATATATATATATATATATGTGTGTGTATATATATTATGCATATAGTATATATTTGTACCATGAATTGATTAACGTGGACCCCGACTTAAACAATTTGAAAAACATATTCAGGTGTTACCATTTAGTGGTCAATTGTACGGAATATAGATAGATAGATAGATAGTACTTTATTGATTCCTTCAGGTGAGTTCCTTCAGGAAAATTAAAATTCCAGCAGGAGTGTACAGAGTTGAGATCAATTTAAAAAAGAGTAAAACGTAAATAATGGGGGTTTTAAAAGGAAACAAAATAAAGAAATATTACAAAAAGAATAAAAACAATGGGAATAACAATATAACAGTAAAATAAGAATATAACAACATAAAGTAGGCAGTAGTGAGCATGTTATGAAAATATGTTCTGTACTGTGCAATCTTCTAATAAAAGTTTCAATCAATCAGAGGCGACCTTAAACAGTTAAAATTCGAGGCCTGTGAACTGAATTATTTTACATTAAATTATGCTGACAATTTTGTTGAAAATACATTACAGTATAAAAAATCCATTATTGAATTTTCATACGCTGAAGTGCTTTACACTGAATTTTAGAACACTGAAGTTGTCAGCATAACTTGATGTTCAGTTGACAAAATTCAAATGCAAAATATTCATTTACATAAATTCAGTGTCCAAAAAATAAAGACACAAATGAACCTCCGTAGTTTTCTTCATTCCCAATCACAGTGGAAGCAAGAAAAAAGCTCCACCACGAGTCATCCTTGGATCTCTGCTCTGCATGATAATCGGGATGAACTGTATCGACTCATCCACAGGCGGCCAACCTCATTAAAGCCCAATTAGTGTTTGTTGGAGGCCAGAAGCTCCCCATCCCAACACCAGGATCAAAGCACTTACTAGTCCTATATTCCTCACATCTTCTTACTTTTAATCCATGTGTGTCCAACCAGAGGTTAGCTTGCAGTAAACACACTGGAGGTTTTTGCTGTCAAACCATCATGAAACCTTTTATTATCTGTAAAAGTTATCAAGTAGCATTTTAGCATTAAAGTGCACTTTTTTAAATGTTGCACATACTTCACAATCATTATGGGAGACAAGAACACACATGACTTTGTTTTACAATTCTAAAGATGATAAAAAAAACGCTAACGTTGTAGCCTTGAAAGCCTTCTAAAACAATTTCAAAACCATCCATCCGAGGTTGGGTCGTGGGGGCAGCAGCCTAAGCAGGGAAGCCCATACTTCCCTCTCCCCAGCCACTTGGTCCAGCTCTTCCTGGTGGATCCCAAGGCGTTCCCAGGCTAGCTGGGTAGACATAGTCTTCCCAACCTGTCCTGGGTCTTCCCCGTGGCTTCCTAACAATCAGACGTGCCCTAAACACCTCCCTATGGAGGCGTTCAGGTGGCATCCTGACCAGATGCCAGAACCACCTCATCTGGCTCCTCTCGATGTGGAGGAGCCGCGGCTTTACTTTGAGTTCCTCCCGGATGACAGAACTTCTCACCCTATCTCTAAGGGAGAGCCCTAAACTCATTTAATTGTACCCGTGATCTTGTCCTTTCGGTCATGACCCAAAGCTCATGACCATAGGTGAAGATGGGAACGTAGATCGACCGGTAAATCGAGAGCTTTGCCTTCCGGCTCAGCTCCTTCTTCACCACAATGGATCGGTAAAACGTCCGCATTACTGAAGACGCCGCACCGATCCGCCTGTCCATCTCACGATCCACTCTTCACTCACTCGTGAACAAGACTCCTAGGTACTTGAACTCCTCCACTTGGGGCAGGGTCTCCTCCCCAACCCGGAGATTGCACTCCAATTTCAAAAGCCTCCAATGTTTTATACAAACACGTTTTATATACAGCAGGGGTGCCCATTACGTCGATCGCGAGCTACCAGTCGACCGCGGGGGGTGTGTCAGTCGATCTCCAGCCAGGCTTTAAAAAAAAATAGACCTAAAAATTAGTGATCATCAGTCTTCACCAAGACGTCACTTAAATGACATTCACGGTACCGGAGGATCTTGTGAGATGACGCTGGCTGCTGCAAGATCATTATTATGAAAATATGACCGAGAGGAAGGCGAGAAACACTTTTTATTTCAACAGACTTTCGCGCCGTACCTTCCGTCAAAACTCTAAAGGCCGACTGCACATTTCCTATCTTCACAATAAAAGCCCTGCTTCATGCTGCCTGCGCTAACTAAATACAGCACGCCAGTTTTATACTTCTTTTACAAATATGTTATGTATGCAAAATGGTTGGTAAAAAAAATGTGTTAAATAATTTCACAGTGTTGTGATTGTCACTGCAGACGTCAGCACAGTCTGTTGAATCTGTCCTCTGTGGTTATTTAAAGGCCTACTGAAATGAGATTTTCTTATTTAAACGGGGATAGCAGGTCCATTCTATGTGTCATACTTGATCATTTCGCCATATTGCCATATTTTTGCTGAAAGGATTTAGTAGAGAACAGCCACCATAAAGTTGGCAACTTTTGGTCGCTGATAAAAAAGCCTTGCCTGTACCGGAAGTAGCAGACGATGTGCACGTGACGTCACTGGTTGTGGAGCTCCTCACATCTGAACATTGTTTACAATCACGGCCACCAGCAGCGAGAGCGATTCAGACCGAAAAAGCGACAATTTCCCCATTAATTTGAGCGAGGATGAAAGATTCGGGGATGAGGAAAGTGAGAGTGAAGGACCAGGAAAAAAAAAGGCCAGGGCAGTGAGAGCGATTCAGATGTTATTAGACACATTTACTAGGATAATCCTGGAAAATCCCTTATCTGCTTATTGTGTTACTAGTGTTTTAGTGAGATTATATGGTCGTACCTGTACCACCTGAAGGTCGGCCCCGCACCTTTCTTCAGCACCAGTCGACGGGTAGTGGCGATGCCCATCTCTGCCCTTCGCAAGGGACCCTCTTCGAAACACGATCTTTTGAAATGATCGCTGCATAATACACTGTACTTTGTGTGTGAAGTGAAGTGAATTATATTGATATAGCGCTTTTCTCTAGTGACTCAAAGCGCTTTACATAGTGAAACCCAATATCTAAGTTACATTTAAACCAGTGTGGGTGGTACAGGTGGGTAAAGTGTCTTGCCCAAGGACACAACGGCAGTGACTAGGATGGCGGAAGTGGGAATCAAACCTGCAACCCCCAAGTTGCTGGCACGGCCGCTCTACCAACCGAACTATGCCGCCCGTGTGTGGTCCAATCCAACCGTGTTCGCTTGACCGCTCTGTTCCATAGTAAAGCTTCACCGTGATCTTTCCGGAATGTAAACAAGGAAACACCGGCTGTGTTTGTGTTGCTAAAGGCGGCTGCAATACCCCGCTTCCCACCTACAGCTTTCTTCTTTGATGTCTCCATTGTCCATTGAACAAATTGCAATAGATTCAGCAACACAGATGTCCAGAAAATTGTGGAATTTCGCGATGAAAACAGACGAGCTAATAGCTGGCACGCGTCATCATACCGAGACGTTTATATTTCGCCGCAAAATTTTAAATTGCAATTTAGTAAACTAACCCGGCCGTGATGGCATGTGTTGCAATGTTAATATTTCATCATTGATATATAAACTATCAGACTGCGTGGTCGCTAGTAGTGGCTTTCAGTAGGCCTTTAAGTGTAAAAAAAAATAAAAATAAAGAAAAGACACTCCTGCTATTTTTGTTTTGTTTTCATTGCTCTAAACGTGCAGCTGGGAATCACATCTGAGGCAGCCTGATGAGGTGACTCCAGGTAAACGCCAATACCCCAGATTGATTTCTCTCCCGGGCGTCCGCAGCCATCATGGAGATGAGCGCCGGATGGATTGTTACGCTCTGAAATTCACTAATTACGATGCCGATGGTGCAAAACGGGCTGAAAGTCATCATGAAGATGCATGAGCGGGTTCGTCCCGCGTCCAGGCGACATTTCAGTATTGATGGAAATCTTCCACGCTGTTCCCTGTGCTCGGGTTTTAAATGCTTCCATGTCCTGCGTTTACCATTCCACACATGTTAAGTAACGCTTCACGTAGCAGATAGGCTATTATTAGGTTGGAATGTTATCATGTTTTCTAGGTGTTAATTATCCATCCATCCATCCATCTTCTTCCGCTTATCCGAGGTCGGGTCGCGGGGGCAACAGCCTAAGCAGGGAAACCCAGACTTCCCTCTTCCCAGCCACTTCGTTTAGCTATTCCCGGGGGATCCCGAGGCATTCCCAGGCCAGCCCGGGAGACATAGTCATCCCAACGTGTCCTGGGTCTACCGGTTGGACGTGCCCTAAACACCTCCCTAGGGAGGCGTTCGGGTGGCATCCTGACCAGATGCCCGAACCACCTCATCTGGCTCCTCTCGATGTGAAGGAGCAGCGGCTTTACTTTGAGTTCCTCCCGGATGACAGAGCTTCTCACCCTATCTCTAAGGGAGAGACCCGTGATCTTATCCTTTCGGTCATGACCCAAAGCTCATGACCATAGGTTAGGATGGGAACGTAGATCGACCGGTAATTTTAGAGCTTTGCCTTCCGGCTCAGCTCCTTCTTCACCACAACGGATCGGTACAACGTCCGCATTACTGAAAACGCCGCACCGATCCGCCTGTCGATCTCACGATCCACTCTTCCCCCACTCGTGAACAAGACTCCTAGGTACTTGAACTCCTCCACTTAGGGCAGGGTCTCCTCCCCAACCCGGAGATGGCACTCCACCCTTTTCCGGGCGAGAACCATGGAGGTGCTGATTCTCATTCCGGTCGCTTCATACTCGGCTGCAAACC
This sequence comes from Nerophis ophidion, assembly GCF_033978795.1. Classification (NCBI taxonomy): domain Eukaryota; kingdom Metazoa; phylum Chordata; class Actinopteri; order Syngnathiformes; family Syngnathidae; genus Nerophis; species Nerophis ophidion. The sequence continues at coordinate 9,310,842 of NC_084615.1, forward strand.
GATCCAGTGAGAGCTGAAGATCCCGGTCCGGTGTCAATTATCCATCCATCCATCCATCTTCTTCCGCTTGTCCGAGGTCGGGTCGCGGGGGCAACAGCCTAAGTAGGGAAACCCAGACTTCCCTCTCCCCAGCCACTTCGTCTAGCTCTTCCCGGGGGATCCCGAGGCGTTCCCAGGCCAGCCGGGAGACATAGTCTTCCCAACGTGTCCTGGGTCTTCCCCGTGGCCTCCTACCGGTTGGACGTGCCCTAAACACCTCCCTAGGGAGGCGTTCGGGTGGCATCCTGACCAGATGCCCGAACCACCTCATCTGGCTCCTCTCGATACCTCAACAGAAAAAAAAAATGACAATACAAAATTAGGTACTTAAAAAAAAAACATTTTTTGTACCAATTTGCTGACTTTCCAAGACAGAATTGCCCTTTTCTCTGATTCACTGATATTAATATTATGCTTCAAAACTCACCAAACTTGGCAGAAACATCAGGACTGGCAGAAATTGCGATCTAATGAAAAAAAAAAAAAAAAAACTAAAATAAAACATAATTTAGTTATCAGGGTCCGCCCTGCCTATGGCAAAGGACTCCACAGGAGTCTTAGACCTACATTTCCGATAAAAAACGTCTATACCCAAAATCAACAGAAATTTAGCAAAAACTCATTCGGCTTTACTTTGAGTTCCTCCCGGATGACAGAGCTTCTCACCCTATCTCTAAGGGAGAGACCCGTGATCTTATCCTTTCGGTCATGACCCAAAGCTCATGACCATAGGTGAGGATGGGAACGTAGATCGACCGGTAAATTGAGAGCTTTGCCTTCCGGCTCAGCTCCTTCTTCACCACAACGGATCGATACAACGTCCGCATTACTGAAGACGCCGCACCGATCCGCCTGTCGATCTCACGATCCACTCTTCCCCCACTCGTGAACAAGACTCCTAGGTACTTGAACTCCTCCACTTGGGGCAGGGTCTCCTCCCCAACCCGGAGATGGCACTCCACCCTTTTCCGGGCGAGAACCATGGAGGTGCTGATTCTCATTCCGGTCGCTTCATACTCGGCTGCAAACCGATCCAGTGAGAGCTGAAGATCCCGGTCCGGTGTCAATTATGCCATAACATAAACACACAGAGCAATTTAGTCAATACTCCATCTTCCAAGCGTATGTTATATTGCACAGGGGTTGTGGTTTTTATTTCACCTTATGTTTAGTTTGCAGCAACGTTCCTTCTAAGGCGCACAAATGTGCTCTGCTTACGCCTCCTCTGAAATTAAAGGAAATCCAATGTGAACTCTAAACAAAATAAACACAATAGGGCTAGACCAGGGGTAGGGAACCTATGGCTCTAGAGCCAGATGTGGCTCTTTTGATGACGCTTTTGCCTCATTTTTTAACGGCCCCACGGCACATTTTAAGAGTACAATTAAAAAAAATGTAAAAACATAAAAAGTGGTATAAAAGAGCAAACAGCTGAAATGTAACAAGAAATTGTTTACTCTTATAACGCAAAGCTGCCATGCAGGCTGTTTCTTTCTTTAAAAAATAATAATGAATCAAAATCAATGTCATTTTGAATTATTGACCTATTCAAGGCTTCGATTACGTCACATTAAATATTCCACTTTGGGGGGAAAATGTTGCATATTTTGTGTTTTACCATACAAAAAACTGAGCTGTTTTTGTTTTTTTTAAGAAGGGCCTAAAACAAACAAACAAAACATAAACAACAATAAAACTTAAAATTGACGGATATATCTGAAGTTGATCTCAAGATTATTGTGCTAAAATTAAACAGTAAAAAAAAAAGTATAATTTATTTATTAACACTTTAATAAGTAGGACACCTTTGGATCCCCAATTATTTTAGTGTGATTTGTTTTTAAGTGTCATTGCTCAAAAAATAATAATGAATCCAAATCCAAAATTAAGGCTCCAATTATTATATAATCTCAAATATCCCACCTAAAAAAGTTATTGGGTGAAAATGTTGAATATTTTGTGTTTTACCATACAAAAAACTGAGCTGTTTTTTTTTTTTTAAAGAAGGGCCTAAAACAAACAAACAAAACATAAACAACAATAAAACTTAAAATTGACGGATATATCTGAAGTTGATCTCGAGATTATTGTGCTAAAATGAAACAGTAAAAAAAAAAATGTATAATTTATTTATTAACACTTTAATAAGTAGGACACTTTTGGATCCCCAATTATTTTAGTGTGATTTGTTTTTAAGTGTCATTGCTCCAAAAATAATAATGAATCCAAATCCAAAATTAAGGCCCCAATTATTATATAATCTCAAATATCCCACCTAAAAAAGTTATTGGGTGAAAATGTTGCATATTTTGTGTTTTACCATACAAAAAACTGAGCTGTTTTTGTTTTTTTTAAGAAGGGCCTAAAACAAACAAACAAAACATAAACAACAATAAAACTTAAAATTGACGGATATATCTGAAGTTGATCTCAAGATTATTGTGCTAAAATTAAAATGTAAAAAAAAAAAAGTATAATTTATTTATTAACACTTTAATGAGTAGGACACCTTTGGATCCCCAATTATTTTAGTGTGATTTGTTTTTAAGTGTCATTGCTCCAAAAATAATAATGAATCCAAATCCAAAATTAAGGCTCCAATTATTATATAATCTCAAATATCCCACCTAAAAAAGTTATTGGGTGAAAATGCTGCATATTTTGTGTTTTACCATACAAAAAACTGAGCTGTTTTTTTTTTTTTTTAAAGAAGGGCCTAAAACAAACAAACAAAACATAAACAACAATAAAACTTAAAATTGACGGATATATCTGAAGTTGATCTCAAGATTATTGTGCTAAAATTGAACAGTAAAAAAAAAAAGTATAATTTATTTATTAACACTTTAATAGGTAGGACACTTTTGGATCCCCAATTATTTTAGTGTGATTTGTTTTTAAGTGTCATTGCTGAAAAAATAATAATGAATCCAAATCCAAAATTAAGGCTCCAATTATTATATAATCTCAAATATCCCACCTAAAAAAGTTATTGGGTGAAAATGTTGCATAGTTTGTGTTTTACCATACAAAAAACTGAGCTGTTTTTTTTTTTTTTAAGAAGGGCCTAAAACAAACAAACAAAACATAAACAACAATAAAACTTAAAATTGACGGATATATCTGAAGTTGATCTCAAGATTATTGTGCTAAAATTAAACAGTAAAAAAAATGTATAATTTATTTATTAACACTTTAATAAATAGGACACTTTTGGATCCCCAATTATTTTAGTGTGATTTGTTTTTCAGTGTCATTGCTCCAAAAATAATAATGAATCAAAATCCAAAATTAAGGCCCCAATTATTATATAATCTCAAATATCCCACCTAAAAAAGCTATTGGGTGAAAATATTGCATATTTTGTGTTTTTTCCATTTTTTTTTTCTAATGTTGATCTACAGATTTAAAACTTGCATAATAATAGAAATTATAATAATGAATAATGATACATTTTTTATATTTTTTTTGACCAAAACCCTTTGGGGTCCTCGGGATCATAACTGAGTGGAGGCCTAAATGTATATTTTTTATACATATATTGTATTGGTTTTTAAAATAAAAATTATGAAAATGGCCCCCGCTTGCTCTGATTTTTCAGTGTGCGGCCCTCCATAACTTGAGTTGATTTATTTTGGAAAACTTTGTTACATTGTTTAATGCATCCAGTGTGAATTTTGACAGCAAAATTTTATTTAGTTTTAGTCATAGTCTTTTGACTAAAATGTAATTTGGATTTAGTCATAATTTAGTTATTAGGGTCCGCCCTGCCTATGGCAAAGGACTCCTGTGGAGTCCTTTGCCATAGGCAAGGACCCTATTGAATCTGCTGTGTTTTATTATTATTATTATTATTATTATTATTATTATTATTATTATTATTATTATTATTATTATTATTATTCCGCACCGTCGCGCCCCAATTTGACCCCCTTAACATGCTTCAAAACTCACCAAATTTGGCACACACATCGGTCTACCGTGACACCACAACATATTAAGCAACCAAACCCCAAAAATCAAAATTGCGCGCTAGCGCCCCCTTGGAAAAAAAAAAACAGACTGCTTGTAACTTCCGTTAGGAATGTCGTAGAGACATGAAACAAAAACCTCTGTGTAGGTCTGACTTAGACCTACATTTCCAATAAAAAAACGTCTATACCCAAAATCAACTGAAATTTTGCAAAAACTCATTCAAAGCAAAATTTTCGCAAAAAATGCTATTTTTGCCTCTTTGAGCTGCAATTTGACCCCCTTAAAATGCTTCAAAACTCACCAAACTTGGCAGACACATCAGGACTGGCAGAAATTGCGATCTAATGAAAAAAAAAAAAATGATAAAACTAAAAATTGCGCTCTATTGCAATTTTTGAATAAAACACAGAAAAAACTGCTCCTAGGAAGAGGAAACAGATAAAACTGCTTGTAACTTCTGGTAGGAATGTCGGACAGACATGAAACAAAAACCTCAATGTAGGACTCACTTAGATCTACATTTTGATAATTGGCATCTTTCAGTTAAAATCAACAGAAAGTTAAAAATTACCCCTTCAAAATAAAAGTTTTGTAAAAAGCTGTCACCTTTTTCAAACGTCAACTCCTCCCAGTGCGTTTATCGTTTTGACAAAACTGCTTTTAACTTCTGTTAGGAATGTCGTACAGACATGAAACAAAGACCTTTATGTAGGTCTGACTTAGACCAGGGCTTGGCAGCGGCCAAAGGCGGACCCGACCAACGCTGCTTGCAGCTTTAATTTAAATTGTTTTAGTTTTAGTTGACGAAATATCGTAAGATTATAGTCGACGAAAACTACAGTAGATTTAGTCGACTAAAGGGTAATATGTAAACTTTCCCTTCAATTTCTGAAAGTCAAAGCAAAACAGCGGAAAAACACCGATACAAGTTGTATTTTGATGAAAATTATGTCTCAAATGTAGTATTTCACAAGTAAGCCGTGAAATAAACAGGATAACGTAGAGTGAGTTGAATGTTGTGGAAAATGCTTACCTGTGTGTGGATTTCGGGCTGATTCGACTGTAAATGTCGCTTCAAGTTTGTTGTGTTTTTCCCCGTAATCCTCGCGCTCTTGTTATCTTTGACGTCAAATATAAAATTTCCCCATATGTCCTCTCTCCTCTTCCTCTCCGTTGTCTTCTGCAGCGCAGTCTCAAACGCAAACTACGTTTATGTAACTTCCTTACCACGTCGCTCTGATTGGTTCTCTTCCCAACTCTTCCCGCCTCTTCCTAACATGATGAGTTCCAATTGGATCTCGTCTCGTGCAGACATTTTCGTCTCGTTTTTATTCGTCGACGAATATGTCTATACACCTCGTCATCGTCTTAGTCCACGTAAATTCTTTTTTATTTAGTTATTGTCTCGTTTTAGTCAGGAAAAAAAAGGTCCTTGACGATAACTGTTACGAAAAATTTTCGTCAACAAAATGAACACTGGTGGGCATCACAACAAAATTAGACATAATAATATGTTAATTCCACGGCTGTATATATCGGTATCCTCCGCTTGGGATGGTTTCCTGCTGGCTCCGCTGTGAACGGGACTCTCGCTGCTGTGTTGGATCCGCTTTGGACTGGACTCTCGCGACTGTGTTGGATCCATTATGGATTGAACTTTCACAGTATCATGTTAGACCCGCTCGACATCCATTGCTTTCCTCCTCTCCAAGGTTCTCATAGTCATCATTGTCACCGACGTCCCACTGGGTGTGAGTTTTCCTTGCCCTTATGTGGGCCTACCGAGGATGTCGTAGTGGTTTGTGCAGCCCTTTGAGACACTAGTGATTTAGGGCTATATAAGTAAACATTGATTGATTGATTGATTGATTGATTATTTGGCATCTCTAGTTTAGATGTGACGGAATACAAGCAAACTCACTGTTATGCACAGCAGTTGTGCACCATTACAATAAAGAATACACAATACGTAGGGGTGTAACGCTACACAAAAATTTTGGTTCGGTACGTACCTCGGTTTAGAGGCCACGGTTCGGTACAGTAAGAAAACAACAAAATATAAATGTTTGGGTTATTTATTTACCAAATTTGTAAACAATGGCATAACATACGGACTTCACGGTGGCAGAGGGGTTAGTGCGTCTGCCTCACAATACGAAGTTCCTGCAGTCCCGGGTTCAAATCCAGGCTCGGGAACTTTCTGTTTGCATGTTCTCCCCGGCTTCCTCCCACTTCCAAAGACATGCACCTGGGGATAGGTTGATTGGCAACACTAAATTTGGCCCTAGTGTGTGAATGTGAGTGTGAATGTTGTCTGTCTATCTGTGTTGGTCCTGTGATGAGGTGGCGACTTGTCCAGGGTTTACCCCGCCTTCCGCCCGATTGTAGCTGAGATAGGCGCCAGCACCCCCCGCGACCCCAAAAGGGAATAAGCGGTAGAAAAATGGATGGATGGATGGCATAACATACATATACACACAGGGTCTATTGCCAGGGTTAATGTGGTCAACATATATAACATAAAAACTAAATTAGAAAAGGCTCAGAAGGTTTCTTAACAAAACCTTTTTATATATAAATTGTTTGTTTTTTTGATTGATTGAGACTTTTATTAGTAGATTGCACAGTACAGTACGTATTCCGTACAATTGACCACTAAATGGTAACACCCCAATACGTTTTTCAACTTGTTTAAGTCAGGGTCCACGTTAATCTACATTAAACTGCCTCAAGTTGTTGGTCAGATGAAATAAAATGACAAAACTTTTCTTCTACATATAAAAAGTGCAACATTAAACAGTTTCAGATTAACTTTTCTTTTCCTCCCCAGCCTGGCTAACTTGGCAGTAAGAGGATATAGGGGCTCTTTGTTCTTCCACCATAGAAGTGGGTCAAAATCTAGTTTTTAATGCAATATGGACTTAAATCTGCTGCTATAAACACATTTGTTATTGCTTTAGCCCTGCCTGACTCGCCGAGGAGAGGCTGCTTGAATGCGGTAGAGACGCTTCAAATGGGTTAGCTTGTGTTATGAGAGTAGCGTGTGTGTGTGTGGGGGGCCCTTTAAAGTGTGACAGCATTATTTAGTTATTGTCTCGTTTTAGTCAGGAAAAAAAAGGTCCTTGACGATAACTGTTACGAAAATTTTTCGTCAACAAAATGAACACTGGGGGCATCACAACAAAATTAGACATAATAATGTGTTAATTCCACACATTATTGCGTGGAGTGGCTAGTGTTTTGTTGGATTGGCTGTGTGCAAGACCGCAGTAAAGCCACGATTTGCAACTATTCGCCGGACTCTTCATTTACCCTGGAGTCCGGAACTGTGGAGACCCACTGCCGGGTAGAGTGAAGGGTGTTGCCCCCGAGAATACATCAGCCCTGGAGGAATGTCTCCCCTGCGCTCCTCGACTACGGTCTGGGAGCTGGACACATGTTTGACGTGTTGTCAGAAGCAGCAGCTGAACAATGTCGGCAAACCTCCGTCCTCCGTTGTTGTATCGCGCAGCCAAAGTGTTCCCAAACGGGAGATCTTAACGATTCAGGAGGGTCTTCCAGCTCTGGCTTTTACATGTTGTCCTAGCCCGGTCGCTGTTAGCATGTTTCGGTACACCTCCGAACCGAACCCCTGTAGCGAAACGGTTCAATACAAATCCACGTAGCGTTACACCTTTAACTACCCAGCATTATTCACTTGAATGGGCTTTTGCAGGTAGAGGTGTTTCTAATGTGTTGGCTGTAGCACAGCAAGTAACTGCATGATGTTTTGAAAATGAGGTCCCACTGGACGAGTCCGAACCTTTCTGACCGCCCTCGCTGCTTTGAATGCAGGTGATCAAACTTCCACTTCCGCCTCCTCGCCCTGGCGTAAACAAACCCAGCAGGGGTCCACACAGCCTGATGAGTTATTATTGCCTTTGTGTGTTTGTCCTGCTTTGATTGAAGCACTATTCATGCACCTTCCTTGATTTCTGCACTTGAAAGCGAGTGTGCTGTCATGTGATTGTCACTGTGATTTCCAACCACTGTGCCGCGGCACACTATGTCTAGCCTGCCGTGGGAAATTTTGTAACTTCACCTAATTGGTCCAAAAAGTACTTTTTGCAAATTAATAATCATAATAACGTGTGTCTGGTGCCTGTGCCGTGTAGAGCTTGGCAGGGTAATCTTGTAATACCGTATTTCCTGCCGCCGGGGCGCTAATTAATATAAAACCTCTTCTCTTACGTATAAAATACTACACGGTCTAGCTCCATCCTATCTTCCCGATTGTATTGTACCATATGTCCCGGCAAGAAATCTTTGTTCAAAGGACTCCGGCTTATTAGTGATTCCCAAAGCCCAAAAAAAGTCTGCGGGCTATAGAGCGTTTTCTGTTCGGGCTCCAGTACTCTGGAATGCCCTCCCGGTAACAGTTCGAGATGCCACCTCAGTAGAAGCATTTAAGTCTCACCTTAAAACTCATTTGTATACTCTAGCCTTTAAATAGACTCCCTTTTTAGACCAGTTGGTCTGCCGTTTCTTTTCTTTTTTCCTCCTATGTCCCACTCTCCCTTGTGGAGGGGGTCCGGTCCGATCCGGTGGCCATGTACTGCTTGCCTGTGTATCGGCTGATTGCTGATCCGCCTCCGCTTGGGATGGTTTCCTGCTGGCTCCGCTGTGAACTGGACTCTCGCGACTGTGTTGGATCCATTATGGATTGAACTTTCACAGTATCATGTTAGACCCGCTCGACATCCATTGCTTTCCTCCTCTCCAAGGTTCTCATAGTCATCATTGTCACCGACGTCCCACTGGGTGTGAGTTTTCCTTGCCCTTATGTGGGCCTACCGAGGATGTCGTAGTGGTTTGTGCAGCCCTTTGAGACACTAGTGATTTAGGGCTATATAAGTAAACATTGATTGAGTCTCACTCTGGCGCTTACCAAAGGCATGTGATAAATTTAGGCCTGCGCTTATAAATTTGAGTGTGATGTAAGGATACCATCATGAAAAGCACATTTAATTAAAAAAAAAGTTATTATGGTCTTACCTTTACTTATAAATTAAGTCCATTGGCAGCTCCTTCTGATCAAAAGCATCGATGACTTGTTTATAGAAGTCTTCCTTGTCTTTCTTCAGTTTTAAAAGTCTCTTTGTCTCGATGGAGGTCTTCCTTTATTACCTCCTGCTTCGACTGAAAGTCCAGTTTAGAAAACTGTTTTTTATTTTAGATATGTAATCCTCCATGTTGCCAGGGCTTCACGGTGGCAGAGGGGTTAGTGCGTCTGCCTCACAATACTAAGTTCCTGCAGTCCTGGGTTCAAATCCAGGCTCGGGATCTTTCTGTGTGGAGTTTGCATGTTCTCCCCGTGAATGCATGGGTTCCCTCCGGGTACTCCGGCTTCCTCCCACTTCCAAAGACATGCACCTGGGGATAGGTTGATTGGCAACACTAAATTGACCCTAGTGTGTGAATGTGAGTGTGAATGTTGTCTGTCTATCTGTGTTGGCCCTGCGATGAGGTGGCGACTTGTCCAGGGTGTACCCTGCCTTCCGCCCGATTGTAGCTGAGATAGGCGCCAGCGCCCCCCGTGACCCCGAAAGGGAATAAGCGGTAGAAAATGGATGGATGGATGGATCCTCCATGTTAAAAGTGCAAGCGAGAAGAAAAAATAAACGATCGCTGCTCACTCTTGCTGCTTGTTGTCACTTCTTCTGCAGCCGAGTAGTCGCAAGAAGGATCACTAGCGCCCTCTACCACCAGGAGGCGGGAGTCGTTTAATGACTCATATTTGACACACGCAGCTATGGTATATTAATAAAACAAACCTGCTTACTGTTCTTTTTAGCATATTCAATAGCTTGGACCTTAAATCCTACTGAATAGCTCTTAATCTTCTTCCCTTTGTGCGATTTCGAATATTTGAAATCAGCCTCCTCCATTTTGAAAATGATGACAGGTGAAGTGTCACTCGTGACGTGACGAGTTTGACCAGGCGGAAATTCTAGACATACGCTAATAAAAATAATATTTTGCGAAACAAGTTTGACCCGGCGGTAATTCTAGGCAGGCGCATACTGGGAAATATGGTACGGTCACACCTATGGATCATGTTTTGTTTTGTCATGTTATGTTTTGATTTTGGACATTCAGTCACGTTTTACACTTCCTGGTTTTGTTTGTTTCCATGCCAACGCATTAGTTCCCACCTCATTCACGCCCTCGATTATCTGCTTCATGCCTTCCAATGCCGTCCATTTTGTTTTTGTTATTCATGCCACTGCGCAAGTGTTTTTGTTTCATGTTTGTAGTTTATAGCCTTTGTGCTAGTCTTTTGTTTCATAGCCCAGTTTTTTGTACCGCCATTGTGCGCGCTTTTTTTTGGTTCCTGTTTTTAGTTTTAGTGTTAAAATAAAGATGCCTTTACCTTCACGCCGTTTCCACTCCATTCGCTTTGCACCTCGGGAAAACAAACCAAGACCAAGTCCAAGCCTGACAGGTACTCCATATCAGAAGGCATAGAAGCATAGGGATGGCTATGACTGCAGCGAGAGTCCCGTCCACAGGAAACCATCTCAAGCGGAGGCGGATCAGCAGCGTAGAGATGTCCCCAACCGATACACAGGCGAGCGGTCCATCCTGGGTCCCGACGAGCGGTCCATCCTGGGTCTCAACTCTGCACAGCCAGTACTTCATCCATGGTCATCGGACCGGACCCCCTCCACAAGGGAGGGGGAGACATAGGAGAAAAAAGAAAAGAAGCGGCAGATAAACTGGTCTAAAAAGGAGGTCTATTTAAAGGCTAGAGTATACAAATGAGTTTTAAGGTGAGACTTAAATGCTTCTACTGAGGTAGCATCTCGAACTGTTACCGGGAGGGCATTCCAGAGTACTGGAGCCCGAACGGAAAACGCTCTATAGCCCACAGACTTTTTTTGGGCTCTAGGAATCACTAAAGTCAAGTGAATTATATTTATATAGCACTTTTCTCTAGTGACTCAAAGCGCTTTAAATAGTGAAACCCAATATCTAAGTTACATTTAAACCAGTGTGGGTGGCACTGGGAGCAGGTGGGTAAAGTGTCTTGCCCAAGGATACAATGGCAGTGACTAGGATGGCGGGGGCGGGAATCGAACTTGCAACCCTCTAGTTACTGACACGGCCGCCCTACCTAGAGCTATACTGCCCCAATTGCACCACACATAGTGTGTGTGTGTGACAATCTTTGGTACTTTAACTGGCTGTCCATAGTCGAGACCCAGGATAGACCGCTCGTCGGGACCCAGGATGGACCGCTCGCCTGTGTATCGGTTGGGGACATCTCTACGCTGCTGATCCGCCTCCGCTTGGGATGGTTTCCTGTGGACGGGACTCTCGCTGCTGTCTCGGATCCGCCTTGAACTGAACTCTCGCGGCTGTGTTGGAGCCACTATGGATTGAACTTCCACAGTATCATGTTAGACCCGCTCGACATCCATTGTTTTCGGTCCCCTAGAGGAGGGGGGGGATTGCCCACATCTGAGGTCCTCTCCAAGGTTTCTCATAGTCAGCATTGTCACTGGCGTCCCACTGGATGTGAATTCTCCCTGCCCACTGGGTGTGAGTTTTCCTTGCCCTTTTGTGGGTTCTTCCGAGGATGTCGTAGTCGTAATGATTTGTGCAGTTCTTTGAGACATTTGTGATTAGGGGCTATATAAATAAACATAGGGCTTCACGGTGGCAGAGGGGTTAGTGCGTCTGCCTCACAATACGAAGGTCCTGCAGTCCTGGGTTCAAATCCAGGCCCGGGATCTTTCTGTGTGGAGTTTGCATGTTCTCCCCGTGAATGCGTGGGTTCCCTCCGGGTACTCCGGCTTCCTCCCACCTCCAAAGACATGCACCTGGGGATAGGTTGATTGGCAACACTAAATCAATCAATCAATCAATGTTTACTTATATAGCCCTAAATCACTAGTGTCTCAAAGGGTTGCACAAACCACCACGACATCCTCGGTAGGCCCACATAAGGGCAAGGAAAACTCACACCCAGTGGGACGTCGGTGACAATGATGACTATGAGAACCTTGGAGAGGAGGAAAGCAATGGCTGTCGAGCGGGTCTAACATGATACTGTGAAAGTTCAATCCACAATGGATCCAACACAGTCGCGAGAGTCCAGTCCAAAGCGGATCCAACACAGCAGCGAGAGTCCCGTTCACAGCGGAGCCAGCAGGAAACCATCCCAAGCGGAGGCGGATCAGCAGCGCAGAGATGTCCCCAGCCGATACACAGGCAAGCAGTACATGGCCACCGGATCGGACCGGACCCCCTCCACAAGGGAGAGTGGGACATAGAAGAAAAAGAAAAGAAACGGCAGATCAACTGGTCTAAAAAGTTGGCCCTCGTGTGTGAATGTTGTCTGTCTATCTGTGTTGGCCCTGCGATGAGGTGGCGACTTGTCCAGGGTGTACCCCACCTTCCGCCCAATTGTAGCTGAGATAGGCGCCAGCGCCCCCCGCGACCCCGAACGGGAATAAGCGGCAGAAAATGGATGGATGGATAAATAAACATTGATTGATTGATTGATTGATTGAACTTTAACTAAACTAAAACAAAAGTAAAACCGAACTGGCTACAAAGTCAACAAAAACAGAATACTGGACGACAGCAAAAACTTACAGAGTGTGGAGTAAAGACGGCGTCCACAAAGTACATCCGTACATGACATGACAATCAACAAATAAGGATAGCGTACGCACAACTTAAATAGTCTTGATTGGGAAAACAAAGCGATAGCGCTCAAAGGAAGGCGTGAAGCTGCTACGGGAGAAGAACACCAAGAACTCAGGACGGGTCACCAAAATAACAGCGCAAGACAGGAAGTAAACAATAACAAGCTCAAGCATTTTCTGCTGGTGGTGTGCCTACATATATCTTATTTATGAAAAAAATGTGCCTCGGCTCCAAAAAAGGTTGAAAAACATGTGATTGTAACATGTGTGTGTGCAGAGTTCCCCTTGCCGAAGACGGAGTTGGTGCAGAAGTTCCAGGTGCTCTACTTGGGTGTGACGTCAGTGTCTCGGCCCATAGGTACAACCCAGCCCACGCCGGCCCGGCAGACTCCTAATAAATTCCTCCCACTGTTGATGCTCTCATGTGTGTGTTTGTGTTTGTCTTGCCCAGGTATGGACATCATAAACGGGGCCATAGACAGCCTGGTGTCCTCCACAGGCAAGGAGGAGTGGACCCCCGTCATTCTCAGCATCGCCGACACCACTCTGGCCGTCATCAGGGAGAAGGCAGGTGACTTTGTACTAACCCCGTTTCCATGTGAGTTGGTTAAATTGTGTTCGATGTAAATATAAACAGAATACAATGATTTGCAACTCATTTTCAACCCAAATTCAGTTGAATGCACGACAAAGACAAGATATTTGATGTTCAAACTCATAAACTTACATTTTTTTTGCAAATAATAATTGACTTAGAATTTCATGGCTGCAACACGTGCCAAAGTAGTTGGGAAAGGGCATGTTCACCACTGTGTTACATCACCTTGTCTTTTAACAACACTCAATAAACGTTTGGGAACTGAGGAAACTAATTGTTGAAGCTTTGAAAGTGGAATTCTTTCCCTATCTTGTTTTATGTACAGCTTCAGTCCTTCAACAGTCCGGGTCTTGTTGTCGTATTTTACGCTTCATAATGCGCCACACATTTTCCATGGGGGACAGGTCTAAACTACAGGCAAGCCAGTCTAGTACCTGCACTCTTTTACTATGAAGCCACGCTGTTGTAACAAATGACTTGGCATTGTCTTGCTGAAATAAGCAGGGGTGTCCATGATAACATATGTTGCTCCAAAACCTGTATGGACCTTTCAGCATTAATGGTGCCTTCACAGATGTGTAATTTACCCATGCCTTGGGCACTAATGCACCCCCATACCATCACAGATGCTGGCTTTTGAAATTCGCGCCTATAACAATCCGGATGGTTATTTTCCTCTTTGTTCCGGAGGACACCACGTCCACCGTTTCCAAATATATTTTGAAATGTGGACTCGTCAGACCACAGAATACTTTTCCACTTTGCATCAGTCCATCTTAGATGAGCTCGGGCCCAGCGAAGCCGGCGGCGTTCCTGGGTGTTGTTGATAAATGGCTTTCGCTTTGCATAGTAGAGTTTTAACTTGCACTTACAGATGTAGCGACCAACTCTAGTTACTGAAAATGGTTTTATGAAGTTTTCCTGAGCCCATGTAGTGATATCCTTTACACACTGATGTCGGTTTTTGATGCAGTACCGCCTGAGGGATCAAAAGTCCTTAATATCATCGCTTACGTGCAGTGATTCCTCCAGATTCTCTGAACCTTTTGATGATTTTACGGACCGTAGATGGTAAAATCCCTAAATTCCTTGCAATAGCTGGTTGAGAAATGTTGTTCTAAAACTGTTCGACAATTTAATTACAAATTGTTGACCCTCCTCCCATCCTTGTTTGTGAAAGACTTAGCATTTCATGGAAGCTGCTTTTATACCCAATCATGGCACCCACCTGTTCCCAATTAGCCTGCACACCTGTGGGATCTTCCAAATAAGTGTTTGATGAGCATTCCTCAACTTTATCAGTATTTATTGCCACCTTTCCTAACTTCTTTGTCACGTGTTGCTGGCATCAAATTCTAAAGTTAATGATTATTTGCAAAAAAAAAAAAAAGTTTATGAGTTTGAACATCAAATATGTTGTCTTTGTAGCATATTCAACTGAATATGGGTTGAAAAGTATTTGCAAATCATTGTATTCTGTTTATATTTACATCTAACACAATTTCCCAACTCATATGGAAACAGGGTCTGTAGATGATAAAGGATCATACGTGCTTGTGTGTATAAAAGTGCATGTGTTGTGTGCGCAGGAAGAGGAAGAAGAAGTTCTGGTAGAGTGTCGGGTCCGCTTTTTGTCCTTCATGGGTGTTGGACGGGACATCCACACCTTTGCTTTCATCATGGACACCGGGAGCCAACACTTCCAGTGTCACGTCTTTTGGTGCGACCCCAATGCAGGTTGTGTGTCTGAGGCTGTGCAAGCAGCGTGTGTGGTAAGTTGTGTCTTATTGTCGTCACAATACAACATTGTGTCTTATTGTCTTATTGTCGTCACAAAACAACACCGTGTCTTATTGTCGTCACAATACAACATCGTGTCTTATTGTCGTCACAATACAACATTGTGTCTTATTGTCTTATTGTCGTCACAATACAATATCGTGTCTTATTGTCGTCACAATACAACATCGTGTCTTATTGCCTTATTGTCGTCACAATACGACATCGTGTCTTATTGTCTTATTGTCGTCAAAATACGACATTGTGTCTTATTGCCTTAATGTCGTCACAATACAACATCGTGTCTTATTGTCTTATTGTCGTCAAAATACAACATTGTGTCTTATTGCCTTATTGTCGTCACAATACAACATCGTGTCTTATTGCCTTATTGTCGTCACAATACAACATCGTGTCTTATTGTCGTCAAAATACAACATTGTGTCTTATTGCCTTAATGTCGTCAAAATACAACATTGTGTCTTATTGTCTTATTGTCGTCACAATACAACATCGTGTCTTATTGTCGTCAAAATACAACATTGTGTCTTATTGCCTTAATGTCGTCACAATACAACATCGTGTCTTATTGTCTTATTGTCGTCAAAATACAACATTGTGTCTTATTGCCTTATTGTCGTCACAATACAACATCGTGTCCTATTGTCGTCAAAATACAACATCGTGTCTTATTGCCTTATTGTCGTCACAATACAACATCGTGTCTTATTGTCTTATTGTCGTCAAAATACAACATTGTGTCTTATTGCCTTATTGTCGTCACAATACAACATCGTGTCTTATTGTCTTATTGTCGTCAAAATACAACATTGTGTCTTATTGCCTTATTGTCGTCACAATACAACATCGTGTCTTATTGCCTTATTGTCGTCACAATACAACATCGTGTTTTATTGCCTTATTGTCGTCACAATACAACATCGTGTCTTATTGTCTTATTGTCGTCAAAATACAACATTGTGTCTTATTGCCTTATTGTCGTCACAATACAACATCGTGTCTTATTGTGTTATTGTCGTCACAATACAACATCGTGCCTTATTGTCGTCACAATACAATATTGTGTCTTTTTGTCTTATTGTCGTCACAATACAACATCGTTTCTTATTGTCGTCACAATACAACATCATATCTTATTGTCGTCACAATACGACATTGTGTCTTATTGTCGTCACAATACAATATTGTGTCTTATTGTCGTCACAATACAACATTGTGTCTTATTGTCTTATTGTCGTCACAATACAACATCGTGTCTTATTGTCTTATTGTCGTCACAATACAACATCGTGTCTTATTGTCTTATTGTCGTCACAATACAACATCGTGTCTTATTGTCGTCACAATACAACATCGTGTCTTATTGTCGTCAAAATACAACATTGTGTCTTATTGCCTTATTGTCGTCACAATACAACATCGTGTCTTATTGTGTTATTGTCGTCACAATACAACATCGTGTCTTATTGTCGTCACAATACAATATTGTGTCTTTTTGTCTTATTGTCGTCACAATACAACATCATGTCTTATTGTCGTCACAATACAACATCGTGTCTTATTGTTATCACAATACAATATTGTGTCTTATTGTCGTCACAATACAACATCGTGTCTTATTGTCGTCACAATACAACATCGTGTCTTATTGTCGTCACAATACAACATTGTGTCTTATTGCCTTATTGTCGTCACAATACAACATTGTGTCTTATTGTCTTATTGTCGTCAAAATACAACATTGTGTCTTATTGCCTTATTGTCGTCACAATACAACATTGTGTCTTATTGTGTTATTGTCATCACAATACAACATTGTGTCTTATTGTCGTCACAATACAATATTGTGTCTTTTTGTTTTATTGTCGTCACAATACAACATCTTATCTTATTGTCGTCACAATACAATATCGTGTCTTATTGTCATCACAATACAATATTGTGTCTTATTGTCTTATTGTCGTCACAATACAACATCGTGTCTTATTGTCTTATTGTCGTCACAATACAACATCGTGTCTTATCGTCGTCACAATACAACATCGTGTCTTATTGTCGTCACAATACAACATTGTGTCTTATTGTCGTCACAATACAATATTGTGTCTTTTTGTCTTATTGTCGTCACAATACAACATCTTGTCTTATTGTCGTCACAATACAATATCGTGTCTTATTGTCATCACAATACAATATTGTGTCTTATTGTCGTCACAATACAACATCGTGTCTTATTGTCTTATTGTCGTCACAATACAACATCGTGTCTTATCGTCGTCACAATACAACATCGTGTCTTATCGTCGTCACAATACAACATCGTGTCTTATTGTCCTCACAATACAACATCGTGTCTTATTGTCGTCACAATACAACATCGTGTCTTATTGTCGTCACAATACAACATCGTGTCTTATTGTCGTCACAATACAACATCCTGTCTTATTGTCGTCAAAATACAACATTGTGTCTTATTGCCTTATTGTCGTCACAATACAACATCGTGTCTTATTGTCTTATTGTCGTCACAATACAACATCGTGTCTTATTGTCGTCACAATACAACATCCTGTCTTATTGTCGTCAAAATACAACATTGTGTCTTATTGCCTTATTGTCGTCACAATACAACATCGTGTCTTATTGTCTTATTGTCGTCACAATACAACATTGTGTCTTATTGTCATCACAATACAACAACGTGCTGAACTATATTCACTTGTACTGTGACTCACTAAAGTCGCCTCACATTTCACCAAGTCGCACCTGAAAGGACAAATTCCGGTCTACCTGTCGACATAAAGTTGTTGTTGTTTTATGTTTTATGCCCTTTTTTTCAAAACACAGTTTCAAAGTATGATGGAATGGATTAAGCTAGGAAATCAAACAAGGTACTAATATGATCCACTTCAAGAAACCCTTCAAACTTAAAGTGTTTACAAAGTACAAAGAAGAAGATAAACATTCTGAATTCATTTCATCCATCCATTCATTTTCAAAGAAATCCCAAACACAAGCGAATGCAAACATACTTGGTCAACAGCCATACATGTCACACTGAGGGTGGCCGTGTAAACAACTTTAACACTGTTACAAATATGCGCCACACTGTGAACCCACACCAAACAAGAATGACAAACACATTCTGGGAGAACATCCACACCGTAACACAACATAAACACAACAGAACAAATACCCAGAAC
The DNA here is from genome assembly GCF_033978795.1 of Nerophis ophidion. Classification (NCBI taxonomy): domain Eukaryota; kingdom Metazoa; phylum Chordata; class Actinopteri; order Syngnathiformes; family Syngnathidae; genus Nerophis; species Nerophis ophidion. The sequence goes on from NC_084615.1 coordinate 9,329,153, forward strand.
CCTATGCAGCACTAACTCTTCAGGGACGCTAAAATATACACCCCCCCCACCATACTTGGTCAACATACTTGGTCAACAGCCATACAGGTCACACTGAGGGTGGCCGTGTAAACAACTTTAACACTGTTACAAATATGCGCCCCACTGTGAACCCACACCAAACAAGAATGACAAACACATTTTGGGAGAACATCCGCACCGTAACACAACATAAACACAACAGAACAAATACCCAGAACCCTTTGCAGCACTAACTCTTCCGGGACGCTAAAATATACACCCCCCCCCCCCCAATACTTGGTCAACATACTTGGTCAACAGCCATACAGGTCACACTGAGGGTGGCCGTATAAACAACTTTAACACTGTTACAAATATGCGCCGCACTGTGAACCCACACAAAACAAGAATGACAAACACATTTTGGGAGAACATCCGCACCGTAACACAACATAAACGCAACAGAACAAATACCCAGAACCCTTTGCAGCACTAACTCTTTCGGGACGCTAAAATATACACCCCCCCCCCATACTTGGTCAACATCCATACATGTCACACTGAGGGTGGCCGTGTAAACAACTTTAACACTGTTACAAATATGCGCCACACTGTGAACCCACACCAAACAAGAATGACAAACACATTTTGGGAGAACATCCGCACCGTAACACAACATAAACACAACAGAACAAATACCCAGAACCCTTTGCAGCACTAACTCTTCCGGGACACAAAAATATGATGCACCCCCCCCATACTTGGTCAACAGCCATACAGGTCACAATGAGGGTGGCCGTATAAACAACATTAACACTGTTACAAATATGCGCCGCACTGTGAACCCACGCCAAACAAGTGAAGTAAATTGTGAAGTGAATTATATTTATATAGCGCTTTTTCTCAAAGTGCTTTACACAGTGAAACCCAGTATCTAATTTTTACATTTAAACCAGTGTGGGTGGCACTGGGAGCAGGTGGGTAAAGTGTCTTGCCCAAGGACACAACGGCAGTGACTAGGATGGCAGAAGCGGGGATCGAACCTGCAACCCTCAAGTTGCTGGCACGGCCGCTCTACCAACCGAGCTATACCGCCCCGACAAGAATGACAAAACACATTTTGGGAGAACATACGCACCGTAACACAACATAAACACAACAGAACAAATACCCAGAACCCTTTGTAGAACTAACTCTTCCGGGCCCCTGCACTAGTAATACTTGTACCACAAGTATAGAATCACTGACCTTTGACCTTTCCCTTCCCTTTTTTGTTTATTTTTCCGATTCCTTTCACTTCCTGTAGAGATCCAATCTTGAGATGCTAACCAATCATGTGAGCTCCTCATTTCGATGTCTCTTCCAGCTGCGGTACCAGAAGTGTCTGGTGGCGCGGCCGCCCTCGCAGCGCGCCGGCACCTCCTCCCCTCCCGCCGCCGACCCCGTGACCCGGCGGGTGAGCAGCAGCGTGAAGCGCGGCGTGCAGTCTCTCATAGACACTCTGAAAGCCAAGAAGCAGCCGTCGGAACTCCCCCAGCAGTGACCCGGCCGACACCCGCACCAGCCAGCACAGCACCTGCGTCGCCATGGTAACCAGTGATGTACATACATGTTAGCTGAAGGAGGAAGTGTTTTTAATGCAGAGGAACACTTATTGGGACTGGGACGGCGCTCCACTGTCTCCGAAATGGCCACAATCAGATGGAAGCTTCGGAATTTGCTGCGTTTAAGAGGAAAGGATCCTGGATGGAAGCCATGGTGACAATAATCCAACACTAAAAGAATGGCAGAAGTTATGTAGATAGAAGAGTGTGATGGCGTTTTGATCCTGCATGTAATCTTGGCGGCTGTCCAGAATGACGTATTAGCAGAGGTGGGTAGTAACGCGCTACATTTACTCCGTCACACTTACTTGACTAACTTTTGGGATAAATTGTACTTCTAAGAGTAGTTTTAATGCAACATATTTTTACTTTTACTTTAATATATTTTTTTCGAGAAGAAACGCTACTTTTACTCCACTCCATTTATCTACATTCAGGTCGGTACTCACAAGAGAGTATTAGCGATCTGTTAATGCACGCTTTGTTTGTTTTGTTTGTCAGACAGACCTTCAAAGTAGGATCTATCACATGCCTGCGTTTCACCAATCAAATGCAGTCACTGGTGACGTTTGACTCCGTTTCACCAATCAAATGCAGTCACTGGTGACGTTTGACTCCGTTTCACCAATCAAAGGCAGTCACTGGTGACGTTTGACTCCGTTTCACCAATCAAATGCAGTCACTGGTGACGTTTGACTCAGTTTCACCAATCAAATGCAGTCACTGGTGACGTTTGACTCCGTTTCACCAATCAAAAGCAGTCACTGGTGACGTTTGACTCCGTTTCACCAATCAAAAGCAGTCACTGGTGACGTTTGACTCCGTTTCACCTATCAAATGCAGTCACTGGTGACATTTGACTCTGTTTCACCAATCAAATGCAGTCACTGGTGACGTTTGACTCCGTTTCACCAATCAAATGCAGTCACTGGTGACGTTTGACTCCGTTTCACCAATCAAATGCAGTCACTGGTGACGTTTGACTCCGTTTCCCCAATCAAATGCAGTCAGTGGTGACGTTTGACTCTGTTTCACCAATCAACTGCAGTCACTGGTGACGTTTAACTCCGTTTCACCAATCAAATACAGTCACTGGTGACGTTTGACTCCGTTTCACCAATCAAATGCAGTCACTGGTGACGTTTGACTCCGTTTCACCAATCAAATGCAGTCACTGGTGACGTTTGACTCCGTTTCACCAATCAAATGCAGTCAGTGGTGACGTTTGACTCCGTTTCACCAATCAAATGCAGTCACTGGTGACGTTTGACTCCGTTTCACCAATCAAATGCAGTCACTGGTGACGTTTGACTCCGTTTCACCAATCAAATGCAGTCACTGGTGACGTTTGACTCCGTTTCACCAATCAAATGCAGTCACTGGTGACGTTTGACTCCGTTTCACCAATCAAATGCAGTCAGTGGTGACGTTTGACTCCGTTTCACCAATCAACTGCAGTCACTGGTGACGTTTAACTCCGTTTCACCAATCAAATACAGTCACTGGTGACATTTGACTCCGTTTCACCAATCAAATACAGTCACTGGTGACGTTTGACTCCGTTTCACCAATCAAATGCAGTCACTGGTGACGTTTGACTCTGTTTCACCAATCAAATACAGTCAATGGTGACGTTTGACTCCGTTTCACCAACCAAATGCAGTCGCTGGTGACGATTGCCTCCGTTTCACCAATCAAATGCAGTCACTGGTGACGTTTGACTCCGTTTCACCAATCAAATGCAGTCACTGGTGACGTTTTTTAATTCAATTGAATTATATTTATATAGCGCTTTTCTCAAGTGACTTAAAGCGCTTTACATGGGACGGCGTGGCGCAGTGGGAGAGTGGCCGTGCGCGACCCGAGGGTCACTGGTTCAAATCCCACCTAGAACCAACCTCGTCACGTCCGTTGTGTCCTGAGCAAGACACTTCACCCTTGCTCCTGATGGGTGCTGGTTGGCGCCTTGGATGGCAGCTCCCTCCATCAGTGTGTGAATGTGTGTGTGAATGGGTAAATGTGGAAGTAGTGTCAAAGCGCTTTGAGTACCTTGAAGGTAGAAAAGCGCTATACAAGTACAACCCATTTATCATTTATTTACATAGTGACACCCAATATCTAAGTTACATTTAAACCAGTGTGGGTGGCACTGGGAGCAGGTGGGTAAAGTGTCTTGCCCAAGGACAGAACGGCAATAACTAGGATGGCACAAGCGGGAATCCAACCTGCAACCCTCAAGTTGCTGGCACGGCCACTCTACCAACCGAGCTATGCCGCCCCACGTTTGACTCCGTTTCACCAATCAAATGCAGTCACTGGTGACGTTTGACTCCGTTTCACCAATCAAATGCAGTCACTGGTGACGTTTTTTAATTGAATTGAATTATATTTATATAGCGCTTTTCTCAAGTGACTCAAAGCGCTGTACATAGTGACACCCAATATCTAAGTTACATTTAAACCAGTGTGGGTGGTAAAGTGTCTTGCCCAAGGACACAACGGCAGTAACTAAGATGGCACAAGCGGGAATCGAACCTGCAACCCTCAAGTTGCTGGCACGGCCACTCTACCAACCGAGCTATGCCGCCCCACGTTTGACTCCGTTTCACCAATCAAATGCAGTCACTGGTGACGTTTGACTCCGTTTCACCAATCAAACACATGATTAACTGTACACTATTTTTTTATATATATATAAACCTTTATTTATAAATTTACACATTTACAAACAGTTGAAAATAGTAATCAAAGTAAGTACAAAAAAGGATAAAAACCGTACTAAACAGCGACAAGGGGTTGTAAATTCAAAGTAACTAAAAAAGAATGCAAAAAATATATATAAAATAAACAAAGTGCAAAGCTGTAGGTTCACTCAATCTCAGTAAATAACTTCAATTTGGAACACAGCATCATCGTTTTCACAGCTTTGTGCTTGTTACAAGTAGAGTGTTTTAATGTAGAGTTCTAAATCTTTTTAAAAGGCACAAAAAACAGGTCGGGTATTGAGAAACTTACATTTATGAATATAAAACTTAGCCAATAGTATCATGACCATGCAAAGGTAAAATTCATTTTCAATTTTTTTTTTTTCAATACAGTGTAAAATCAAATATATATTATTTAATATATATTATTGTTTTAGTTGCTTAAGAGATATTCCTGGCTCTGAATTTGTTCATTGCTATTTTTATGTTTTTGTGCATTACTTGTTGCCGTCATCATTAAAGGAACAGGTTACTCATCAGTTACTCAGTACTTGAGTAGTTTTTTCACAACATACTTTTTACTTTTACTCAAGTAAATATTTGGGTGACTACTCCTTACTTTTACTTGAGTAATACATCTCTAAAGTAACAGTACTCTTACTTGAGTACAATTTCTGGCTACTCTACCCACCTCTGCGTATTAACGAGAAGAGAAGTACAGCACAAGTCGCCACTCGACCGTAAATCAATCCACATCGGCACAAAAATAAAATATAATAATCATCGTCGACTCACTCAAGTGAAAAATGTTCCATGTGTTTTATAGGACTTCCTTTCTTTTGCTTTGGTACGTGGTCTCGTGGCTACAAGTCGACACGTCACTCTGTCCTCAGGAATCTTTGTGCACACATTTATACGTCGTCAACAGAGGTCAGATGTGAAGAAGTCAACTGCCTGCTCGGTTCCGCTTTGGTCAGAGAGTCCAAAAGTGTGATGTCACCGCTCTTAAAGGGCCAGTGTTGTGCCAAATTCTGTATCCCTGAAATATTATGTATGCCCTGCCAGGAGCTCTGGGCCTTGTTCAGACATACCATATTTTCTTGAATTGCCGCCGGGTATATAGTATGAGCCTGCCTAGAGTTACTGCCGGGTCAAACTCGTTTTGCAAAATAATTAGCATATGTCTAGAATATCCTCCGGGTCAAACTCGTCACGTCACGAGTGACACTTCACCTGTCATCATTTTAAAATGGAGGAGGCTGATTTCAATCATTTGAAATCGCATAAAGGGAAGAAGATTAAGAGCTATTCAGTAGGATTTAAGGTCCAAGCTATTGAGTATGTTAAAAAGAACAGTAAGCAGCTATGTTTTATTAATATACCGTAGCTGTGTGTGTCAAATATGAGTCATTAAATGGCTCCCGCCTCCTGGTGGTAGAGGGCGCTAGTGATCCTTCTTGCGACTACTCGGCTGCAGAAGAAGTGACAACAAGCACCAAGAGTGAGCAGCGATCCTTTATTTTTTCCTCTCGCTTGCACTTTTAACATGGAGGATTACATATCTAAAATAAAACAGTTTTCTGTCCCGTCTTCTGCAGCCGAGTAGTCACAAGAAGGATCACTAGCGCCCTCTACCACCAGGAGGTAGGAGTCATTTAATGAGTCATATTTGACACACGCAGCTACGGTATATTAATAAAACATAGCTGCTTACTGTTCTTTTTAGCATATTCAATCGCTTGGACCTTAAATCCTACTGAATAGCTCTTAATCTTCTTCCCTTTATGCGATTTCAAATTGTTGAAATCAGCCTCCTCCATTTTGGAAATGATGACAGGTGAAGTGTCACTCGTGACGTGACGAGTTTGACCCGGTGGAAATTCTAGACATGCGCAAATGAAAATAATATTTTGTGAAACAAGTTTGACCCAGCGTTAATCCTGAGCCGGCGGTAATGCTAAGCATGCGCTAATTATTTTGCGAAACAAGTTTGACCCGGCAGTAATTCTAGGCAGGCGCATACTATATACCCGGCGGCAATTCAAGGAAATACGGTATCTACAGAATAAAACATGTTAGGGCAGGGGTCGGCAACCCAAAACTTTGGAAGAGCCATATTGGATCAAAACTACAAAAAAAAAAAACAGATCTGTCTGGAGCCGCGAAAAATTAAAAGCTTTATATTGAAGTCAACACATGATGTGAGTGTCTATATTAGCTTTATTACCCTTTATGTTCAAATTTTGCTGTTTTGTTACATTTTTGTTGCGTTTGGCTTGATTGTAAATAATTTGATCGAAAGGGGGTCAATATTTAGTGTTTTATCGTTCGTAGTTAATATTGTAAATCCCACATCCTTTATTTTCATGTACATTCTGGGTGTCTCATTCAGTAAAAAATGAAAAATTCCCTTCCGTTTTTTAAGGCTGTATGTCATAACGTTTTTAGAATTCAGTCAGACATTATTGTGAGGTTTTGTATTGGTGTTCCTAAAAATAGATAAGCCGCCCCTCAGGCACATTTTTTTCTCTGTATTTGGCCCCCCGAGTCAAAATAATTGCCCAGGCCTGTCTTATCCAATAAAGAAGCTTGAATACAAGTACAACACGTAGGGGTGTAACGGTACACAAACATTCCGGGTCGGTACGTACATCGGTTTAGAGGTCACGGTTTGCTTCATTTTCGGTACAGTAAGAAAACAACAAAATATACATTTTTGGGTTATTTATTTACCAAATTTGTAAACAATAGCTTTATCCTTTTAACATTGGGAACACTCTAATAATTCTGCCCACGTTAATCCACATTAAACTGCCTCAAGTTGTTGCTCAAATTCAATAAAATGACACAACTTTTCTTCTACATATAAAAAGTGCAACATGAAACAGTTTCAAGTCAACTCATCATGCTTAATTTATTACAGCATTTGGGAAGCCTGTAGTTGATTTTTATTATGTAAACGTTATACTTTTATCAACATGTGATAGCAGGGACCTTGACATTCAAAACTAAGCTGCTACATTACTAATGGTTAATGTAACTATAGCTGAAAAAATAGTACAATAGCAATAGGAGAGACTATTCATCCCTGAACACCATGGAGTTCATGTAGGCTTTAGGATGCACTTACATTATTATCAATCAATCAATGTTTACTTATATAGCCCTAAATCACTAGTGTCTCAAAGGGCTGCACAAACCACTACGACATCCTCGGTAGGCCCACATAAGGGCAAGGAAAACTCACACCCAGTGTGACGTCGGTGACAATGATGACTATGAGAACCTTGGAGAGGACCACATATGTGGGCAACCCCCCACCCCCTCTAGGGGACCGAAAGCAAAGGATGTCGAGCGGGTCCATTATATCACTAGCGTACACACACACACCACAAAATTGAGCTAACGTTACGCTAACAGTTAATTAGCCTTCACCTCAAGCCAAGACTGCGAGCGAGCTGAGCTGCAGTTTGTTTCTAGAATGTCATCTCGAACGTTGGCTAAGAGGTGTTTATTATAATTTGGGGAGAGTCCGCTGCTCACCTGCTAAACACCTATCTGCTCAACGCTGAAGCGCTGACTAGCTGCGCTCTAAATACGCACTGCTGATTGGCTGTTACTGCTATATACAGTATGTAACCAATCAGATGGTTGTGTGGGCGGGACAATGCTAGGTGCTGTGTAGGAGACAGAGGCAGCTTGTTAAGACTTTAGCTTAGGCAGCTTCTTCAAATGTTCGTGTGGAAACTCGTTCAGGTCAACTCCGGACCGAACCGGAACCAGAACCCCCGTACCGAAATGGTTCAATACAAATACACGTACCGTTACACCCCTAACAACACGTCATTTACGGATGCTCAAAAGCATGTATTGGGGTAGGAATGTCGCATTTTACACCAACAACAGTTTTAATTAAAGCTGCAAGCAGTGATGGAGAGGACTGCTTTGGCTGCTGCCCCCGTGACCCAAACCTGGATAAGCGAAAATGGATGGATAGTAGCTACTATTAGCAAACAGATAAGACTTACCAACTCGACGTAATATCTTAACATCGACACACTCTCTCATCACAACTCGGCCCTGATGGTCGGCACCTATAAGTTTACAATTAGTTGTAAAATGTTGGACGGTTGTTTTTACGACATGCAGGCAAACGACAACTTTAAAACATACCGGCTTAGCTACGGCACCTGGCAGCCATCTTGGTATGGACGATCACATCCCCTCCCTCACGAATGTTGGTGCGTGCGCACCAGCAGCTGACGCTACGGAAAAAAAAGAAGAAAAAAAACATCTCCCTCACTGTGTCTGCGCACGGCGGCCATCTTTGAAATGGTTTTCAGCGCAGCGGTTCTTTGAAGGCTGATCAAATCAAAACCGTAGCAGTAATTAAAACACTTTCATCAATTTTTAATCAGAAGGGTTCAATCTCTCTCCTGTGGTAGTTTGAAGCCGACACGACAAACGCGCTCAGAGGAGATAATGTTTGAAAGAAGGTGACCGGTTTTTACAAAACTTTTGTTTTGAAGGGGGAATTGCAAACTTCCTGTTTATTTTTGCTGGAGGTTGTCAATATAACAATAATGGATTAGATTTATATCGCGCTTTTCTATTGTTAGATACTCAAAGCGCTCACAGAGAAGTGGGAACCCATCATTCATTCACACCTGGTGGTGGTAAGCTACATCTGTAGCCACAGCTGCCCTGGTGTAGACTGACGGAAGCGTGGCTGCCAGTTTGCGCCTACGGCCCCTCCGACCACCACCAATCATTCATTCATCATTCATTCACCTGTGTGAGCGGCACCGGGGGCAAAGGGTGAAGTGTCCTGCCCAAGGACACAACGGCAGCGATTTGGATGTTAATAGGTGGGAAGCGAACCTGCAACCCTCAGGTTTCTGGCACGGCCGCTCTACCCACTACGCCATGCCGCCCCTGATATATGTAGGTCTAAGTGAGACCTACATAGAGGTTTTTGTTTTATGTATCTACAACATTCCTACTGGAAGTTAGAGGCCGTTTTGTCTGTGTTTTCTTCCTAGGAGCAGTTTTGTCTGTGTTTTATTCCTAGCGGGTGCAATAGTGCAATTTTGAGTTTTGGGGTTGGGTTTTTTGATTAGATCACAATTTTCGCTAGTCCTGATGTGTGTATCCAGTTTGGTGAGTTTTGAAGCATTTTAAGGGGG